>NC_085098.1:32500-167500 GCF_963422355.1 Corticium candelabrum | reverse complement strand
AATGTTAGCATTGCCTGGTATGAAATGTTACTTCTGTATATAGTATTAGAGTAGTAACATTCATGTAGCAGTCTAAGCAATTCTCAAATATACTATTAGTTGTAACAACGTCTCTCTAATAATGACAGGAACAAGAATATAAAAATATTTATGTGATAAATAAAAAACATAGTAGGGATGGCTACGTACTAAGCTAGTGTTTGAAGAAATAGGGGTCAAAACTTTCCCAGACAAGTACTCATACTTTACATCTGAAACGAATCTCCCACAATTAAATCCCTACTTCATTCATGTTTGCTTTAATTAAGGTGGCTGACTGAATAGGAGTGAAATAAGGATTTAATTGTGGGAGATTGGTTTCAGATGTAAAGTATGAGTACTTGTCTGCGCAATTTTCAAACCCTATTTCTTCAAGCACTAGTTTCGAGTACACAGCCCTCCCTACTTTGTTTTTATTTACTACATAAATATTTTGTATTCTTTACATACATTCATACACGCATGATATATATGCGGGGAATTTCTGAAACAGCGCCCAGGGCACCATCCCATTTTTTGTAAGAGCACCCGGGTGGTTTGTAGAAAACTCTTGAAATTGGCAGATTGACTTTGAGTACTACAGAATAAGCAACTTTGAGGCCCATCTTGCAACGCCCTGCATACTTAGTCTTTATAAACTTAGGAGTGCGATCAGACCTGACTGCCCTGCTATGCACTTTTTAGAGGTTGCTTCTTTAATCCACAGTGTAAGACCGCTGTCTTGGTTGACAAACTTGTACGTACACTGTAGTGTAGTAGTATGAAGTGCTTTTGTCTGTTGACATAGTTGTGATGTAGTTTATCAGGTTACAGCAACACATAGTTGCTTTGACTGCAACTAAGTTGTTTTGATTAACTTAATTAAAAATTAAGAACGTGTTGAGAGTTGGAAGTACTGAGTAGTACACTAAGTAGTATGCGTTTGTCAAACCAATTTGTAGCAGTAAATGATTTGTCTGTATTACTAGCAACGTGGTCATCAAGAAGACATCCTCGATGTTATTTATTGTCCTCCTCACTTTATTGCAACCGCTTGTTTTGATGGAGAGGTGGAATTTTTTATATATATTTGTTGCTTAAACAATGATGAGATTGATTTCTCAACTAGATCATCATATGGAACTTGGTTTCTGGTAGTGTTTTTTCAAGACTTCTTCCACCTAAACCATCACAAGTGACATCATATGATCCTTGTTAGTGGAAACAGGGGTGTAGCGTGACCTCTCGAAATGGGGGGCAAAACTTTGAGACTATGGGGCACGCCCACTTTTCTGGACACGCCCACTTTTTATTGGCTTCTGATGACTGATACGGTAGAATCAGTGGCAGATCCAGACTGGAAAAAGGGTCCATGTGTGTACTTTGGTCCCCACACGTATTTACAGTCCAAATTTTTTGTGACCACGCCTACAAATGATGGGGCTATAGCCAGATCTAGTCCATGCCACGCTATGCCCCTGGTGGAAAGCATGTAGTTTATGGTTTGCTTAATCTGTATGCTTGTGCTTGCTTATCTTCGTAGTTATTATGGTGTATGCACGATTAATTAGAGTGGACTTGTGTTGCTACTCAAACTGTACTTGATTAATAGTGGAAGGAGATGCTGCTGTATCATGTTTAGTCTTTTTGGAGACACGATTGCGCACGAGGAGTTCAGCTTCATTGATATCAAATGGACCTAAAGGTAGTGCATGTAGGGAATGAGGGTCAGAGATGATATGCATTTGACATGGTGATTGCATGCTTAGTCATATGGTGCAGTTTTGCACTAGTAAGTGCTAAGTCTGTTTATGTTCACACCTTGCTGTGAAATGATGACTGTGCTTTTGCCATTCAGGCTGTGTTCATTTCTGGCAAATCTACCATTCTAAACTTATGGGTTCATTCAGTGCTGTAAGATCAACAACAAACAATATGGGACCTGTTATGTAGAGCTCTATTGTGCTATGTGTTATGACAGTCACAAAGAGAAGGTGGTGTCAGTACTATGGCCACAACTGCTAGCAACGCATTTCTTTTTACTGCAGATTATGGTGGTAAGTGAATATTTTGAAAATTTTAAATATTGCAGATTTGGCATTTATCTCTTATACATTATGGTGTGTGTGTGTGTGTGTGTGTGTGTGTGTGTGCGTGTGTGTGTGTGTGTGTGTGTGTGTGTGTGTGTGTGTGTGGTGTGGATGTGTTTGTGGTGTGTATGTGTTTGTGGTGTGTGTATGTGTTTGTGGTGTGTGTATGTGTGTGTGTGTGTGTGTGTGTGTGTGTGTGTGTGCATGTGTACAACAGTTTTGCTGTCTGCAGCTGTGTATGTATTCATATAAGTCTATAGAGTGGATTGTTGGATTTCAGTAATTACTGTTTGGTTTGTTTTTGAGTTGTGATTAAGATTTTTACTATTGACAGCAGCAGATGAGCTACAAGTCAGTAGACTAATTAAGTCAAGAATTAATTAAAAGTCTCCATCCACAATGTCTAAAAACAAAAGTACGCTGAATGGCATCATATTACTTCTTTTTACAGCATACCTTCATAGCCAGGCTGTAGCAGAAATGTGACAACAGGACAGCAACATGCTATTGTAAGGCAGGAGATTATGTTATACAGTAGATCAAGATACTCAGGAAATGTGGTTCAAACCAAATGGACATGTGTGCATCTCTTACTTACTGTATGCACTAAACTGTTGCTAACTGCCTTTGTATTTTTGATGGTCTGCTTTGCTTGTGAGTGGGGTAGCCATTAACTGTACATGTATGTGAAGGAAGGCTACATACAAGGATGGTTGTTACTTGTAGTATCAATACTTTGTATGTGTACTCAGCACAGTATATTGAAGTTTGATACTGTTAAGATGCTTTGTTGTGTTAGGGTTTTGTTCTGTGTGGGACATCAGAAATTATTGTTTACTCAAGCCAAGCTCAACACCTCCACGAAGTAGCATAATTTATAACTTGTTTTATTTCTTCGTCTAATTTCTTTGAAAATTACAGTGGCTACAACATGGCAAGCTCATGCGGATTGCATTACTAGGTCAGCTTTATGCTTAAACAATACTTGATTAATGGAACAGACTACATATGATGATGTCTTTCATGCAGCATTGAATTTGTTGAGCAGCAAGAATTACTTCTTACATCTTGTGTTGATTGTTGTGTTCGTTTATGGACTGTGGATGGGCATTTTATCGGTAGGTGACTCTGTGTCTTATTAAATGGCCATGCTTCATGTATGAAAGAGTGAGGTCTGCCCAGTGGTCTAGTAATTTGCCAGGAGACCACTAAACTATGCTGCTCTTCAGTTATAGCGTAAAGTCTTGCTTTTTAAATGAGTATTTCAAATTGACATTTCAGGATAACTGCTAGCATGGTGATAGGTACAGCTGTTGGACATTATTTAGAAATCAGTAATTTACTACAAACTAACAATTATTTCAGCAATGAGCTATAAGAAATGGTACTGTATAAGTTACATGACTTAGCGAGTAGCGTACTTAAAATGTATAGGGCTTGACTGACAATGTTGTGGATGTGTGGATGTGTGGTTGACTATGTTTGTCATGCTCAGGGATGTGTCATGCAGAGGTGTCAACTTTTCCGCATCGCACGAGGGACTCGCACGAGAGACTCCCACATTTAGGGCCTTCTTCCCGCATTTGACTCCATATCTCCCACATGTTTGTCGGCCTCAGTATTCTGGTATTGCATTGCCTTCAAGCCAAGGCACAGAAATTAGAAATTATGGTTGTTACTATAGTTACCAATCCAGTATCCCCGTACACTTTAGTGAGTGCAAGGGTGATGGGGTGCGAAACTAGTAATATCACGCAGAGCCTTAGAAATCACGTGTGCTGCACCCGTGTTCCCGTTCAGCTTGCACCTGGCAATCTCCCCTTCTGTTCACGTGGAAGATCTTTAATTTAGTTGATATTTATAAAACGGACATTGCCTTAATTAAACAGTCTCCCGCATGTCTGCAGATGAAATCCCTTGTTTCGTTTACCACAGGTTGACAAGTCTGGACATGCCCTCAATGCAGTCCAATCACCAAGCAGAATTTGCGATTAGTCATACATGGCAACCACAGACAAACGTTCATGAAAGGTTTCTTACCAGAATTCATGTTTGCAATTGCCGGTTCTTGTTGGAAATAGACAACTGAACTTACATGTTTGCAGCTGCTACTAATTAATTGCTTTCCTGGCTTATGATATTTATACGGAAACCTAAAAACTTGTGTAACCAGTAGCAAGCGACATCTGTATCCCAAATGTGATAACTGTCATTGCTTTGACGATTACAGACTATTTTAAGTCTGGACTTTGTGGTCACGTTAAATGACAGTTGTTTTGTGCGATTTTAGATATATTTTACAAGTAGCATGCTATAGGAGGAAAATGCATTTGTGGTGTAGACAATATTTATATCATGACTTTCAGAAGGCTCATGACTGTGGAAATGAAGGCGTAAACACTATTTAATTACTAGTAAATTGAAGCTGTGTTTGCACTCTTACTTCCCCAGCTATGAGCCTTCTAAAAGCCACAATAGGATTTTGGAAAGAATACGAATGTAGCCGCTAGTTTCTTTTATGTGCTTATAAAATCTATCTAAAATCTTACAAGTGACTGACTCTCATGTGACAGCAAAGTCCGAAATAGTAACGAGAGTTATCACATACAAGACATAAATATCGCTCTTGGTTATGTAATGGTAGGTTGCCATATGATATACACGCAGATGTTGTAAGCCAAGAAAACAATTGATTTCACGTTAATAGTTGCAGACAAGTAACATCTGTTGTTTATTTCCGGCAAGACCTGGCAATCGCAAACATGGATTACACTGTTCTTGTAAGAAACTCTTTCATGAATTTTTTGCAGATCTGATTGGTAGTTCTTCCATTATCTCTGGTTGCCATGTGTAGTCAATCACAAATACCACTCCGTGATTGGACCAAAGTAAGAGTGTCACAATCCTGAGCGTGACAGACCTATATAGTCAGACAGCCACATAATCACAAACCAGAAGTCAGTTCATCCCTATACATTTGTGTATGCTACTCGCCAAGTTTTGTCACTTTTACAATGTCCTGTTTCTTATTGCTCATTGCTGAAATAGTAATTAGTAATTGAAGCTGTGTTTTACACCGTCGCTTTCACAGCTATGAGCCTTTTGAAAAAACCATAGAATTGTTGCAAAAAATTACAAAGTTAGATGCTATTTTCTTTCTAGACGCACTACTTGTAAAATCTATCTAAAATCGTACATAGCGACTGTTGTTTCACGTGATCGCAATGTCCGTAAATAGTCTGTAGTCGTCCAAGTACATAGTAACGAGATTTCACACACAGAACATCAAAATTGCTCATGGTTACAAAATGTTAGAATCCCGTATAAATGTCGTAAACCAAGAAAGCGATTGATTTTGAGCTAGCAGTTGGAAACAGGGAAGTTGTGTTATTTCCGACAAGACTTGGTAATCACAAACATGAATCACACTGTCTTGGTAAGAAACTTTTCATGAACGTTTGCGCATCTGATTGCATGGCTGTTCGTCCATTGTCTCTGGTTGCCACATACGACATAAAGGAAATACTCCCCATGATTGGGCCACACAAAGAAGGCGTGGCACAACCATGTAGTGTGACAGACACAGCCAGTCCCCACAAACATAGTCTGTAAAACAGAAGTTGGTGTACGCTACTCGCCAAAGTCTCATGACTTTAACGAAGTCCCGTTTATATAAAAAATTTCCGTTCCACGGGCCCAATTGATTACGTCCAGAACTTACTCACCTGTTCACCATGGTTCTTACCCACTCAACTAGCATGTATTATATATAAGTGCTGCTCGCCTTATATCTGACCCAAAAGAAAGTCCTAGGCTTTCGTTATTTTATGAACCTAATATGCAGCTGTTGTTGTTGTTGTTGTTGTTGTAGTAGTAGTAGTAGTAGTAGTAGTAGTAGTAGTAGTAGTAGTAGTAGTAGTAGTAGTATATTACTCAGCAAAAGCATCCACCGGTCATGCCCATACTACAAAAGCCACTACAACGACACTCAACACAACACTATATCAATCCATTCAATTAAACAAACCCACTTAAGTCAACGTCACAATCTACTTAGTGAGGCAAGCCTCACTGTTGATTAAATCCATGTCATGACATTTTAGAGGCCTGTGCTTGGCTGATCTACTTCCGCGAATGCACAAAACAGAAGATCTTATTAGAGAAAAGCTGATCCGACATCTCAGAAGTTCCATCACTGAACTATATTTCTTTTCAGTTTTGTTGGCAATTAAACTGGCAAGATGTTTGTAAAAGGTGGAAGTTTCAGAGCCCATTCCACCGGTAGAGGAAAAAACCAACGGAGTGAAGCTGGCATGTTCCACTTCCAGTACTCGATGTGCATATTCACGTTTTTTTCCACATTTATGGATGTTGAATGCTGATCTCAAAGAGCCTTGACTATTGGAGCGCGCGTTTGGGTAAAATACCCTTACATCAAAAAATGCACGGTTTCCTTTCGTCCAGACTCCTCTCGCTGATAGATCAAGTCTAGCCTCGTCAGACATGTTTGCTGTTTTCTTCTGAAACTTTTCTCCAGTCAGAGGTTGTAACATCGGTTCTATCGCTACATCATGACACACTTCAGTCAAAAGATCGGCAGTTATATCCCTAATTTCATTGTGCCTTAGCATCGGAAAGCCACCTTTAGAACATACCATTGCATGGTCAACGTTGAAAGCAGATCCACAGACACATTTTGAAGGTAGATTTGGTAACATCCAACCATAGCGCATGCATAAAGCATCACGAAAATCTCCTTTGCTCAAATGAAAACCATGTTCTTCAACTGGTAAAACGGATAGCCAATTTGATGCACCCTTTCAGAGGCAAGTTGTAGTAGTAGTAGTAGTAGTAGTAGTAGTAGTAGCATGCATGCGTATGTCCATGTGGGTGCATGAGTGCTATAATCTTTCATTTTAATTTTACTAATTTGATGTATACCAGTCATGTTAGTGAGTAATGTAATGTATGCTGTGTTTGACTCCCGCAGGAACCTTTGGACAAACTCAACAATGGAACACTCATGACTCTTCTACGTTTGAGCATCCCATGGTTCCTTCAGATGTTCTGAGAGACCCCATTGAGATGCAAGGACAGCAGATTGATACATCACCACCAGATATTGTGACAGTTGACATAGAAGATAATGTATATGATAATGAGCAAAATGGAGAGGATATGGAAGCAGATGAGCAGGAAGAGGTATGTCTCAACGTCGTGATTTTCATTTAGTGTCTCCAATACCAGCATATTTGTGGCCTTATTAAAAAGTCTCATTTCAGACTGTGCATATACCCTGTACTAGCTAAACCCTTTCTGTGTAGTTAAACTATGGACTTTACGACATAAAAGGCAGGATGTTTTGTCCAAGCCACTTACAACAATGCCAAGTGTTTTTTACCTTTGTAGTTCTCCTCTCTATCAGTCCTCACACATTGGTCATTTGGCACACATATGTCACGAGATTCAGCATAACTTTAGTGTCTGTTGTCACACCAAACTGATACAGATACATGCATCACAATAGACTTCTTGCCTGTAGTGTTTCGTTATCAGCAATGGACTTGAAATTGTAACTTGAAGTTTGTCTTAGGTGTTTGAGCCCGTCTAATTCTTAAGCTGCAGTGGAGCACGAGAGACAGCTACAATTACCCTCTCTTGCATAAAATACCTCTGTTGATAGATTTCACATTTAGATCAAAATTTTCAGAGACACAAGGTCGCAAACATGTTGCAGTGAGAAGGTGCAACGAAATAGACATATTCTAGACAAAAAATGATTACTCCGGAATAAAAATTTCCTTTATTCACCACTAACCCATTGGAGTCTAGAATCTAAGTTCCAAAGCATCAATTTTAGTCTATACCAAGTACAGAGATACCATAATAAATACCAGCTACTGTTTGTTTAAAAATGGGAATCTTGCATAGCAGGCTTCTGAGGCAGCCCATTGTCTAACAGATGTGACAGCATAGTCTCGCGTAGCCAGACCCTCTCCGCCATCATCGGCGGGATATGCTCCCCGGAAGTATGATGGTGGAGAGGGTCTGGTTACGCGAGACTAGTGACAGCATGCATGGACTGGTCTGCTTACGTAGCTACATGATGGTACAGAAGGACTTCTGGTAGAGGCAGTACAGTGCACTTTTGCATAATAACATCATTGACCATCAGAAAAAGCACTGAAGCACTTGCTATCTTTTTCTAGCCGTCGATATTGATGTGTGAACAGTGATTATACCATGCACATGTGCTAGAAAATCAACAAACAGAAAAGTTACACTGTGTGACAAGCTTATAGATGGTAACCTACTAGCAGCTTGTGGTTATGTTGTGTTATGGACACCCATAAATTTCTGCATCTACCAAGTAGATTGGGTAATTACAGTACTGACATTATAATTCCTCATGTTTGCGTGACAATTATTTGGCTATTAAATTGTAATCTTATCACCAATACAAGACTGCTTTATAGCTCAGGAGTGTTGGAATACAATCCAGGTGCTAGCATTAGTGTTTATTAGTACTATACTTCAATACGGACCATTCGGGTAATGTTTGAGTAGCAATCTGATAAAAGACTGCAACTTTGTTGGACGTCAAGTCAAATAAAGCTTCTGGTTTGGTCACCCCATAATGTAACTGTTCAGCACACACCACCACAGTAATGCCCAGTCTTTGTACAGTCGATTGATTGCAATAAGTTAACCTGCCACTCTTTCTGTGTAGATCATATCATATGTTCAGTCATCAACAATGTTTCCACCACTTACTTCACAAAGGTCCCATCTGTCTCAGTAAGTTACCTAACAGATGACCCAGTTGTGTAAGTTTCAGCTAGTGTTTGTTGTGCCAGCCGTCCTTATTCAGTTCATTCAACTGACTCAGCTGGTCATGGCAAACGCCTTCGACACGAGGTACACAAACCAAAGCCACAAAATCGTGGAGGATTGCCAAATTATTATCGATCACTACCATACTATAACGTGGAATCAGTGGAGCTACCAGAACAGCCAAATGCTCCTGCTACTGCAACCAGGCAGGGCAAATTTGATGAGCAATGAAAATAATAAGCATTTACTATTCAAGAACTCCAGACAAGCAGCTCTCAGTGACTTTGATGAATGGTTGGCTTTGTAGTGTTGAATGTAACGTTTATTGTACAGATTGGTCATTATAATCTATTGTTTAAACTAGACAGAGCACTCAAATGTAATCGGGCACTCAATCAATTATACATAATGTACATGTATATTATATACTGAATATCGCGTCAGAGTACAGAGTGATACTGTATGAATTTATAGTGAAGGGCAGCCATTTTCTCTTGTACTAGCAAACATGATTTGAGAGCTGTTTGCTTCATTAATAATGCATGATGAGCTTCTATGATTAATTATTTTAAAATAACAAACAAATATTAAAACTTTAAGTAAAATTTGCTATGACCAAAATACTGACGTACATTGCATGTATAATATTGCCAAGGTAATGAAGGTCAACTGCATTAAACAATTGAAACATAGGGCTATGTGGTAAGGTGCACCACATTCGTGAACATCCTGTTACAGACAACCTCTGCACATAATGATGTGGCAAAAATCTGTTCCCAAAGACGATAAATGAATAAGTTAACAATAACTATTAGTCAATTGTTATTTGCAGACCATTTGATCATTTGACCTGACACAAAGGAACACATTTTCACCATGATGTCGATGTCAGTTTGACAAACGAAAAAGAACCATTGTCCATAAACAGTAAAAAGAAGACTAACTATAGGTCTTGCGCTAGCTATGTCACTGCTCAAATGTAAAACGATAAACAGGTGGTTCTAAGTCAGTGTCAGATAGCTCTGAGTCCACATCATGTACGTCCAATCGTTGACAAGGTTTACTTTTTCTTGGATTCGCTGTTGGTGTTGCTGAAATGGCTCTGACAAAGGAAACGGAATCATCCAAACCCAAATCTGTCAATGTTGTTGTCTCATCTTTATTTTCATAAGGAGACAAAAGATACTCTTGCTGGCGCTCCACTACAGAAAATGACAGCCAAAAAGATCTTTGCCTTGTTTGATCACCCGAGTCTTTAAAGCTTGTTTGATCTCCAGGGCTTGAGTATCCTGTTTTACAACTTTCCAAAGAAGGCACCCTTGACTGATTCTTGTTATCCTCATTATAGATTTCCATTGTTCCTGACAATGGCTTTCCCCGATCTGGTTCTGGTGATGACAAGTCAATTATTGATGTCTGACCTAAATTTGGTAATAATTTATCTATCAAAGGGTCACTTTGATTTGATTCTGATGATCGCCATTCAAGTCTTGATGTTGCTACATCAGTTTCAGTGCTTTTCATGCCACTGCAAACCTCACATTCCCATTGCTGATGGTTACTTTTATCTTCAAGACAATAAAAATGTCTACCAGCTTGGCCACACACATTGCAACGAATTATTCTCCATGGCCTACAAAACAAACTAATTTTCCAAAATAATACTTTCAAGTAAACAACCAAATTTGTCCAGTAGCACTTGCTGTGTAACCACCATATAGGCCGCACACAAAAATGAACAAATGTTAACGAACAGTGTGCCATGCTCATATAATGCCCCATGGTGATCTTATAGGAAATAATTATGCCCCATGCTCGATTAGTGCCCGACTGGGGTAATATTCAACCCAGTTATATGCATGCACATCTATCAATGTGTACGGTTGAGATGAAATGAACACCTAGATAGAACCACTGAGTGACAATGAAGATTCAGTGCATGCAACAGACCAGGAATATGACTCAAGTGGAAGCGAAAGTAGCGAGGGGGTAAGTGTAAGATTAGATTAAAGTCCATTCCCAAATAGGAGAATATGTGGGGAAAACCCATATCTCCTGAAGTGGACGTCCTAGCAAGTTGATTCCAACATCATTGGAAAGCTCACAAGGAGGAGGTTCCAGATCAGTTAATGAATGCTGTGGTTGGTTCTTTATTATGACACAATTAGTAACTTCCTGTATGACACAGGCTTAGCCCTGCCTTACTCTTCATTTACACCAGGTGTCACATAACTTCAGAGTCACTGCTATAACGCCCACTACTTGAAAGCTGACACGGACGTACTTTGAACTATGGATTGATAAGTAACAGCTGTAAACAGCTGTTGAAGCATTGGCTGAACCTTTGAACGTAAGTTCATAGCAAAACGTTTCTATACTGGAACTGTTTCTTCCACTAGCAGTATTAACGACGCCCATCTCTGCTCTTCAATTGCTCACCTATTAACCGCCATTCCCATGTATTCTCCTATTCAGGAATGGACTTTAGATAGTTTGTTTGTGTAGTGTGATGGTATGCAAACAAACAATGCAACAGTCTCTGTGCTTGTGAAATAATAATAACTCATGCTCGAATTGTGCCCCATGCATAATGCCCCATGTTTCAGAACTAAGAAAAATAGTGCCCCATTCGCAGAAATACGGTAGGCCCTTCACATCGTTCGATGTCGACCTTAAGGTCAGTTGCAGAGATAGCTCCCCCTGCCTCTAGCTAGAGACAGACAGGGCCTCCATGTGCTACATGGAGGCTTAAGGCTGGTTTAGAATATGAAGCTGACGATGCTCACAACGTTTGCAAGGACGCTAGCAAGAATGCTGGCAAGGACGCTCAGGCGGGTATCATATTGTAAAACATTCGCACGTCGCGTCATGAGCATCGTCAGTGTCACCAATGCTCAAGTTGAATTCAAGTTCAACTCCAGTGTCCAAACCAGAAGTGCTCCAGCGGTTACTGGAAGCACGTACTATTTATCGACAAATCAGATATCAAATCCGGGAGTAACATCCACAAATAATCAATGGAAGAGAAACTCATCAAAAGTAAGTCTAGATATGGCTGCTTGTAACAGATCAAGTCACAGGAGCACACAGATGCAAAGCACAAGAAAACGCTTCGAAAAGGTATCGAAAGAAACAGGGCTTCCAGCAGCAGACTGCTAAAATTGTGGTAACGTCTTTGCGACAAGTTTGTCAGAGAAGAATAAAAAACCAAATCACAGAATTTTGTATTCATGGTATGCATAATGGCTTGTCACTGATGCTCATCAAATTGTATTGTAAATGGTACAGCGTCAGCATCAGCATTTTGACACCTACTCGGCATCTTCTCTGGCATTCTCATTAGCGTCTTCATGAGCGTCGCGAGTATCCTCAGCGTCATATTGTAAACCAGCCTTAGGGCCAGTGCTACAATCCACCTGGAGCTTGGCCAAGAGTCATCCAGGGGCACTGGCTATGGCGCAGCTCTAGGACTGAACACCAAGGCCCACACATACCCATCTGCTGCAGGATGTTACTGCCAAGCAAGCAGTCTTGTCAACCCCATTCAATGACCAGGTTCTCATTTATAATCCTGAGTTGAGAGAGGCAATTGCGTGTGAGTTCCTTGCCTAAGGAAATTACGCCTGTGCCCATCTTGTACTTGAACATACGACCCAAAGGTCCTGGATGTTTCCATTCTTCAAATGCAGTCTCTAACCAATTGAGCTATATAGACACCACAGAAACAAACAAACAAACACACACACACACACACACACACATACACACAAACATGCACACACCAAGGTTCTAGCCAGGTCCATCTTTACCATTATTTTGATGGTTGGCAGTATTGCCAGACAGTTGGTGAAATTCCAACTGTCATTGTCTAAATGAGGAGTAGTGAGGTGGAGTGTTTTTGCTGCCTAAGTCAGGGCCGTAGCCGGCAGTTTGGCAGTGGTCTGGTGAACGCACAGACGCGCATGCGCAGACAGACACAAAAGATAATTTTTTCGTGTTAACATAGTAGCGTAGTGACAGAATGCAACGTCTTGAGTGTCATCGACATCCTAGTGAAAATGCGGCCAGGTATAAAACTATGTGTTGGGCCTGTGCACAGTACGATGTAGCACAGGGTTAATTCTTAGACTCCCAAAAGGATCTCGTAGAAAAAAGTTCATAGAGTGTTGATCGAGGCATTAGAGGGAGGTGACAGAAGTAACATCATCTGGTTCCACTTACTATTTGCTATTCTAAAACCAGAATGAACAGGTCTACAAGCTGCAGTGTTCTGATCTGCGGGTCTGCAGGCACTTCATATTATGCTGTCTCAGAGTGATTAACTCAAACCTATTTAATCAGCTATGCCCTATTCCGGAAGTTGCTAGGAATGGTCCATTGGTGGAGGTACTAATATTGAAAAGTGGTCTAGTGAACTGGACCAGCGGCTATGTATCTGTAAGTGGCAATTTACATAGGAATGTCAAGGATGTAATTGGCACAGTAACAGGTGGCAGTGTCCGCATGAAAAGAAACACCTCCTTTATATAGTCAGTGGGCCAAGGTCCAAAACATGTTTCAGAAAACAGGTCCCTATTCACCCTCATAAAGACACATACAACTTTCTTATTATCACATGATAGACATGTCCAAGTACAGCACTTGTCTCCCATTGCAAAGTGTCCGTTTAGCTGTAATTGAATATTATATTTTACACCACATTGATGGTCCGTTGTATTTTAAACGTTTGGCAACTAAATACCTAACATTTCTTATCTAAACTCAACTCAAGATTGCATTTTTAATGTATAAATACCATGTTATCTTATGCAAAACTTGCAAAACGGGAAGGAATTTGCTAGCCTCGCGTAGCCACATTGTCAGCGTATGCGAGAAGAATACAATCTGCATCCTCTCTGAGCATCTAACAAGGATTCTGAAGCTACTCTTAGTCCAACCACACCTGCCTAAATAAATGATTTTTAGCAGAATTTAAGAGTTTACACTAAAATGCGCTTGTGGTATTGCAGCCAGTAGATGGACGATACTTTGAAAGAGAGTGTTCCAAGCACGTGGGATATTCTGTACAAATGCACGAAACATCATCGGACTTTATTAGCAGTAAGCCACAGTAGCCAAACATGACAAGACTACATGTATCTAAACCAATGAAAGCAACTATATCTAAACATCTGTGTCCTTCGACTTTGATGACGACAGTCGATTCTTCAGATTTTGTAGTGTTCATAGCGTGCAGTAATATCTCACGTGAATTCAAGCGGGCAACTTTAATATATTTTGAAAAAATTGACAAATACTGTACTGGTATTGGTACATGTACTTTTCTATTTTAGAGGTGCACCTCTCAGTTTCTGCTCACACCCATTATAGTTTCTGCTCATACCCCTTGCAGTTTCTGCTCCGTACCCTTCGCATACATAAACTTACAAGCATGTATTGAATATTCTTGTATAATCACATCATACTAATTGAAAAATGCAAACAAAGATGGCTTTGTTTCGAGTAGGGGTACATGTATAAGGAGTACAATAAAAGTTTTGGTTTTTAAAATTTTGAAAAACCGGACGGCTGCTTAGATAGTTACTATTTTCATGGCTTTTCCAAGTCGAGTAGACTACCACTCTCTGTGTCTACAAAGCAGGTCATCTTCTCAGGTCTCTGCTACAGTACTGTTTAGAAGGTACAGTCAAACCTCGCTAATCCGAACAGCCCCGTGCAAAGCCCTGTCTGGATTTAGCAAAGTTGTTAGGATTACCAAAAATGCCAAAACACAGAGCTGTAGAGACGCGTAGCCTTGGAGGTCCAGACCTTACCTTGGGCACCCAGACCTCTGACGCATTAACGTATCTCTACACATGTCATGTTTGTGGAAGGACACAGCTGCAACAACTACATGTACTTCTAAATAATGTGACAGTCAAGATTTACAATAGTCAGATACGTGAGTTTACTGAAAACTAGATTACCACAACCCAAATCAGGCTGCCCAATCAGATCTGGGTACACAAGGCAGGGTACCAAAGGTAATTTGGGTTAGCAAGGATTTGAATTAGCGACGTTCGGATTAGTGAGGGTCGACTGTATTGCAAAAGATGTACATTAGGTGGCTTTCCTGTGTTGACTGTGCAATATGGCAAAGACACTGGCTCTAGCCTGACTGAAATGCTTTAGCTAAGCAATATTAAGGATTGAATTGTCAAATTCATTTAACAATAACGATTATGACCATTAACAAAGTAATAGTTGACAAAGCAAGGGGGAATGGCATTGCCGCTAACACACGTTAGTGCAAAGACTATTAGCGCAGTCATTTGTATTTCAATTATAGGCTATGTTTAAAATACCATGGTAGATGCTGTCCAAAATAGTCATATAATTCCTTTTCAAGTCAGTGGCACGTCTCTAAATGCTACAAAGTACAATCTAACCTTGGAGTCTAGACCATACTCGCTGTCAAACTAAAAATAGGCAAATGCAACTGAACAGACAACATTCGCAAAGGGACGAATGAAGCGCTCTATCACTTTTTAAAAAGAAAGGGTGTCTTCATGTGGATGAAATGCAACTTCGTCCTTTTGGGACTTGGTCCACGAACTGCATTGCACAAATATAAACTACTTTACATTTATGTACAATTTATGTACAAAGCACCTCAAGATCGACATGTGTTGGTATTGTAAATAGGTGAGTATTCCCTTTGGTCAAGTGTGAATATCCAAACTGTAAGTTAGCTTGCTTACTTCACTATGCTAAAACTTGATCGACCTACTGAAAATAGTAAATTGAGCTTTAGCCATCCATCCCTTCACAACAGCTGCTTGTGAGCGTGCTTTTAGGAAATCACAGCTAATAAAGATATATGTTCCTGCACTTGTAAAACTAAGAATTTCTCTAGATCTCATGGGTCCTCCTAATTTTTGTGAGGCATTGTGAGTATGCCACTTAAAAAAGAAAAGAAGGTTACCTATTTGCTATAGATATGACCTAGTAATCATTAGTAGATATTAACATAAAAGCATAGACATACTGGTTTGCTTTGATGTGGTTATAGAAATTGTAATAAGTAGTGTATTGTAAATGTCAGATTTGATTGCTGTATAATGTTTATGAGCCTCCATCAAAAGCAATTATGGGCTTGGTCACTAAAGTCATTATGGCCGTGTTTGTTATTAAAATTAGTGACGGTTGGCACAAAATCTTGGCCAGAACCTTGCACACATGCGCAGATGTGCACACACACAATCACAGTTACACAACTTCAAACTATACATTATCGCTAGACAAAACAATAAGAAATCAAGGCCACTTACCCTTGACTTTCCTGATGATTTCGTCCCATAACACAACAACAGTTTTCAACATCACAACGAGCATATCGTTCATACAAATCATCAAACAATCCTTCTATTTCCCATATGGCATCTCTGGCAAGCAACCAATAATTACATTGCATAGTACCATAAAACACATACAAAGACCTACTGATTAGGCACATTTATCCCATGACGTAACATTTCCTTCACAAACTTGTCTGAATTGTTGCAAAGAGAACATCGAAGATGGTGGTAGCCTGCTGCATAAGCCTGTTGCTAAACACCACACTCAATAGCTCAAATATTTCCAACAGATAGAGCATTACTGCACCATACTTGAATACAAAGTCGATGAAAATACCCTTTGCCACAGCATGGGCTTAGTAGAACATTATGGCTAACAAGAGATGTGTCTGTTTCTTCCATACAAATAGGGCAAGTTGTATTAACTAATGGTCTTTGTACGTTTGCTAGTAACGGCTTTGGTCTGTGCTTGCAGCAAAAACTCCTAAAAAGCATTATTATATTGCTGTGACAATTTATAATTCAAGTCAAGCTAGTACCATATTAAATATGCCTATTTAACTACAGTAAGAGACAGTCCGTAATGGCCACCATTACAAGAACATGGCCTTGCCCATTTCAGAGTAGGAACGTCAGGTATTGTCCATATTTGAAAACAGCTCCAAGTCTCTATGACTGCCATGCTACCTCAGAAAGTGGGTGACATATGAAACTAGATGAAAGTGTACAACTATCATGTAACATGTTCTTCCCAGCTAAAGTGTAATAAGTCCAAGTCTGTTACCCAGGTGAACCGATTACCTACAGTTCCACGTAAAACAATTCAAGTTCTAACATAGCCTCACCACTGAAGAACAGTTACTATAGTTTTTCAGAGCGGAATATAAAGAAATTCTTGTCCGGACAAGCAGGCCCGCAAAAGCCAAGCCCATTTTAGACCATGCCCGCGTTATCAAATTCAGAGCCCACAAACAACATTCTATTGTTATTATTCGACATATATACAAAACATAACAATAACTAGAACAACTTTGAGACAACATACCTGCAAGGCAAGCATATATCAATTGCGTTACAATAAAGTCTAGAAAAAATTATGGAACCTCAAAAGGCAAACTTGAAAGTGCACTATAATTGTGTGAGACAATAGCAGTACATTAACAGATAAACCTACCACAACCATGTGTAAAATGTAATCAGTCAGACCCTTCTGGAAAACTATTTGTAGACGGGCTTAGAAGATTATGCCACATGTCCCAGTCATCTAAACTAAAGCTGCTAGTGCTATCGTCTTGGGCCAACTCTTCAGTTTTCCTTGCTGTGTATTGCTTTCTAAAACCTTGATTAGGACGGCGGTTGGTCTCGCATCCTTTCCACCACAGCTGAATAGCACCGTCAGCGTGAAAGTCTTCAAGTGATGGTCCTTCATGGTATACTTCCATAAGGTCAGACAAGGTGGTGTTGCTCATGCTGGGCGCAGGTATGTCTTGATCAGTTTTAGTGACATAAACATCCTTTCAACATGTGTGGTAGTAAAGGGGAGACTAAATACTAGCTGGCACAATTGGAGAACATTTGGCCACTTACGAAGGTGTGAAGTGAAGTATGTACCACACAGACTCATAGCTCACCTTGCTGATGTTCAGATATTTTCTAGCATAACGGACTACCTCTTCAACCTCGTCATGAAGAGCAAGACTAACCTCTTTGCTTACTAGTGGCTTGGCAAAACGAACAGCAAGCACTTTTACAGCTTCTCTAACCTCTGCAGTATCATCAACATTCTCGTCTTCACTATCTTGCTCAGAAGTTTGAACGTTAGGTTTTCTTTGCTATGTTTGGATGTCTAAAAAGGCAATGATATGACAAAAAAGTTTGGTGTCACACCAACATAGTCGCTCCTTCATTTTATTATCAAGGCATACTAAATCAGTTTTCACCTTTTCTTCACAGTTACTTACCATGTACAATGTTGACTTTATCATCTTGGAGACTGAGGCTTAAGAGACGTACTGGCTGTAGCAAGTCTACATACATAGTTGCGCCAACTAGCATTTTGTAGTTCTTCATCTTGAAAAGATAATCCTTGAGTCGTGCTTTATCCGCTGCCTTTGTCTGTCTGTCACTTGTTAGTGTGGACAAACATACACTCCATATCTGACAATGAATCGTTGCAGAGCATTATGCTTATGAACAATCCAACGTGTTCCTGAGCAGTGCAAAAGCACATTTCTGCCAATGGGGAAGCTGTATGCTTCCCTAAGGTCTGCAAATGATGCCTTCAAGCTCACATAATTTTTTGAAGACATGTGGTATAAGTAATATAATCAAAGCAACGATTCCATGGTGTCCTTGATCACCTTGCTGCAGAGTGCAAGACAAGCCAGTTCAAGTCTGTGCCCATAGCACCACTGCCACAATAGCCAGGGCAACTTGCATTGCATTTTGCCTTTCATGCCCTTGATTTCTGATATGTTCGCTGATGCTCCATCGGTACATACTCCAACAACTACCGCATCAGCAGCAAGAATATTTTCAGCATCGCAAACGTCGACCACACCTAGCTTCTCCAAACTTCTCTGAAGACATTGAATGAGTCCATCAGCATTTACGGTCAAAGGTACTTCAACTGATAGAAAACGTGAGACTTATCTAACTACTTGAGTATCGTGATCAAGTGCACAGTATTGCACCATTGCAAGCTCCTCATCAATGTTTCTTGCATCTGTTGACCCATCCTGCACTGTAAAACTTGGCATCCTTTAACTTGCGTTGTAATTGCAAGCATTGGCTCTCTGCAATGTAGTGAGTAAACTCTTGTACTCTGGCTTTGTTCATATAGAAATTGTCAATATGTACCCCGTGTCTCTTTTGAAGTTTAGCTAGCACAGGATACTCCTTAAATGCCATCATTTCCTTAGCTAAAATATAGCAGAGATCAAACTTCTTCAATAAGCGTGTGTGCTCTGATTTCTCAATGTAAAGTAGGCTCTTAGCGACTGGTGCATAGGCAGATATAGACTCCTGAGATGCCTGAGCATTGTCAGTACGCCATTTGTTAACAGCTACACTATGCTGTTCACTCATTGCATGATCGACAACGTTGCTTGTTGTCTGGTTAACAAATCCGACTAGCCATGCATGTTGAAATTCTTAGATCCAACAATACCAACAATACTGCTTTATACCTGCGACATAGATCGCACCAAAGAAAACCAACACAATCACTTGAATTGGAATCAAGATTGCAACAAAGCCATGACAAAGTCTGATATTCTTTCTCATAGTAGGTTTGCCAATTGTTAATTAAATATGCTAAGGGATACTTTACGTGATACCTGCTTCTTGCACTCGGGACAGTGACTTGGCCATTCCTGGTCTAGTGTGGACAGGGCTTAAGGTTCATAACTCAACACAGCCTGACTAGAGCTCTTCTGAATGCAATTCCTGCACCTTCTGCATCTGCTGGTAGAGCTGCTGCGGCTGCTGAATGTCTGCCACCATCATTACCATCATGTACTAGCCAGTTGTCATCTGCATGATCATCATGGGCAATACAATAATTGTGCAGAACACAGCATGCAGCTACTACAGAGCAAAGGTTGTTCAAGTGAGTTCCTTGTTGTCAGAGGAGGATCTCCATTGACCTTTAAGCAGCCCAAATGCTTGCTCTACCAAGATTCCTCCCCTGGACAACCTGGCATTGAATACTGCTTCCTGTCTAGTCAGATTGCCGCTGTGTGGAAAAGGCTTCATTAGCCATGATAGTAATGGGAATGCAGCATCTGCAACAATCAAAATTGGAATCTGATTGCCGTGTATGTTTACTGTTCCACTGCCAGAAAAAGGTGATCCTTGTGTTTGCCCTTGCCTGCACAACCAGCTGTTAGCAAATATCCTGGCATCATGTACGCGACCAGGCCATCCAACTAAAATGTTGGTGAACAACAGGTCAGTCTACAGGGCCTAGAACAACAGAATAAATTGGAACCTGATTGCCGTGTATGTTTACTGTTCCACTGCCAGAAAAAGGTGATCCTTGTGTTTGCCCTTGCCTATACAACCAGCTGTTAGCAAATATCCTGGCATCATGTACGTGACCAGGCCATCCAACAAAAATGTTGGTGAACGAGAGGTCACAGTCTACAGGGCCTAGAACAACAGACTAAAAACTCTTCCTGTTGTAATAGTCTTGTGGATGGACATATGGTGCTACGATGGGAATAAGAGTTCCAGCTACTGCCCCTCCAATTCTAGGCAATCCGCAAATATCTCTGAAACCTCTTACCACATCTCTTAGCCTACGACCTGTTGGCAATCGTATGTACCTGGGCCCTAGTAGACAAACTATCACTCGGCAAACATCGTTTGTGATTGAGCATGCAGTTGATATGCCAACACCAAACAGAAGTGCAATAGTTCGGTATTCGTTGTTACTAGACAGCCTCCACAGTGTAAAAAATGGCAACTCTTCCACAGAGAGTGCCTTTCTAAGCTTTGTGTTGTTCTTTGCGATAACCGGACGGAGATCGGCACACAAACACAAGAACGTTGTTTTTGTCATTCTGAAGTTTTTCTTCCACTCCCTGTCATTCCAAACCAGACGTGCTTGATCCCACCACCTGCAGCTGCAGAGCTTCATCCACTCTGTTCATCCTCAGCGTGCTTGTTTGGTTTTTCTAAGCAGGAGCTGACAAACTACTGCAAATATTTGCAGAAACTTCCTGCAAAACACCAGCATCAACACCAGTAGTCGTAGCCGCTTTTCGTTGCTCTGTAACGCAATGATTTGTTGATGCCGTCGAGCTATGGCTGCATACTGCTGACGACGAAAGAGTAACAAGAACACGGTCTGTTTGTCCATTGAATGTAATGTACATAATACACCCTAATTGCATGCCAATGTTGCTAACCTTGCGCTAACCGTGCTTGCTAGTCTGGTTAGTGCTTATAATGGTAGTTATCTATAATTAAGTTTGCCAACCAAGGTTGCTAACCCTAGTGTGAAAACGCCATAACACTGAACTTGTACTGTAGCTAAAGAAAGATATGCAAATAGAGAATTGCTGCGTTGAACTGTACTTTACCAATAATTTGAACAGGTGGTTGGGCTTTCCTTTTCTACACACCCCAAGTAAATGCGTTCCCCCTTCACAGTGAACAACTTGAAAGCGAGCTAAAATCTACATGCACCAACTGATTACCATCACAACACGTTCCCACTTCCGGGCTTCCAGACTTGGTCGCTGTACAGAACCAAACACTTGTTTAAAAAACTGACGAGGCTGCCTGAACAATGGGAGTCAAGGTTTGTAGATGAAAGAACAGAGTAAACGTACAAAAAATAAACAGATGCACTCTAGTTGCTGTTAGTCAAATCTAGAAACTGCTTAGAATCTTTCCAAAACGACTGGAATTTTCAAAGAAACAACAGTCACTGCTATGGTTTCAACAAGTTTGACAATGACAACTATTAACACAGACGTTTCAATTTCAGTATGCAGCAAGCGTGTTTGTGGATTCCCACACTCTCACCTACAGTCCCTGTGCCAGAACTATTGACACAACTACCCGCCCTTCACCAAGCACATCCTGATCACATACCCGGAAAGAAAACATTCACAAATCAAGATGTTTTGATTACCGGGACTGCTGTTTCTAGCAATTCATGTCCTCATATTTGGTGCTGTGCTACGCATTCTAGGTAAAATTTGTATTTTACGGCAACTGGCGTCTCAGTAACCCGTCTCGCCACTTTGCAAAGAGGCTTACTGCCTATTCACCATTAGTGTAAACTTTGAAAATCTGTAATATCTCCGCTGTATTTTGGACCTTTGCGATGATCTCGGAACCGTTACAAACCAACATCTGTTTATTAAATCATCTAAGCCCTTCTTACAAAGGAAACCAAAAGATAACACTTTGACTCCTTACCTTCACAAAGCTTTCAACTAGTTGGTCGCCACTCGGTATCCATCACAATGACAGTGCTCAGACCTGCCGTCACAAGCATCTGGCTGATGGGCGAGGGCGGAGCCCGAGTCTTGGCGCATTCACCAAACTGCAATTTGGTTTCATGCTGATAGGCAGGGAGGGTTAAAGACCCGGACTCCGACCCATGCACTTTGTCACGTTGGAGCCTGAAGAGGGGTCCAATGGAGAAGGTACGGGACCAGGAGATGGAAGAGAAACTGCGAAACGATTGAGAAGCGGACAAGGTGTCCTGCTGAAGCGCAAAAACCAAGAGCTGAGTTTGTGCCGCGTATAGCGCACACGTACTAGCATGAGCGCACACATACTAGCATGATCACACCCTGACTGCATGCAAGCGCGGCTCGGGGTGGAATCAACCTCATCTAACGTTAGACATCATTTTACATATCAAAGACATATTAGCCTTGTAGAAATGGTCATTATCCATCCAATTATCCTGTGAGATCAACTGATCATCAACTGGAACCACTTAAGATAATTGGTGTAACAGTGTGAAAAATAGGGAAATATTTTGGCTCAGACAAACTGAGCCTAGCTAGGATATTTGTTGTATTATTAAGTCCCGCCCTAATTACAGCCATTTTGCATGTAATTTTTGGTTCAGTTGTTACCATATGATAACGAAGCCTTATGCTATAGTTTAGTGCTAAATAGTCACAAGAGGGGATGCCACCAATTATTTATCTCAATGGTGTAGTTGCATTCCAGTGTTTCTTGTTGCATGGGAATTTACCAAAGTAATGCATCAACTGAGGCAAATATAAACGTGAAACTAATGCCATTCAAATTCTCTCAGTAGAAGCTATTTTTAAAGCATAGTTTTTTCCGTGGGACTGCCCTCTAAATCTCATTATTTCCACCCTTCATAACGGTAGCATTTTCTTAGCCATGCAGTATGTGACAGCATTTCAACAGCTCTTTCTACTGAAGGAAGAACGGCTGTAGTTGCTAAAGCCTGTAAACTTGTCACACCAATCTTTCTTTGGCTTGACCACCAACACGCCCTTTCTTTCAACAGCACTTTCCCTTCCTTCATCTTGCTGTAGTCAGCCAGATAGATAATGATGGCGTAAGCGGTCTATCATGTTGCTCGTATTGCTGCTCTTGCAAGAGACTTTCCTAGGGTAGGCGTGAAGTATTGCTGTGTCAGTCGCTTTGGGCTTGCCGTGTTCGTTGCTCTCCAACCCAAAGTATGTAATGCCAGACTAGCAATATCACGTTTTCTTTTGCAATCAGATATGAAGACATGACGCTGGCATTGATTTAGGGCAGCCGTCTAGTGAATGTACCGTGGACAAGGCTGTTTGTGCGATGATCACGTCAGAGCCGTATATAGATCATGTGATACCCTCAAATCATAACCATACAAACTTAGAAAGATGTATCCGTTGCACTTGCGAAACCGACTGATCCCTCAAAATATCGTCAAAAGGCGATAAATCGTGATATCGCCCACCACTGATTTATACAGAACTAAACAAACTTCAAAAAATGATCAACAGTAAAATTCTTCAGTAGAATTAGACAGTTACTGCAAAGCCAAGTACACAGGTTCTGCCAACACAACTCAGTGTTTATATTTCAAAATTGTCAACTGCACAAAAAGTGGGGTCACCACATCATTTGAGGCTACAAGCTGTCTGCATTGTCACCTCTTTCACGACTGCATGTGAAGGAAATTTATGGTAAAAGCAAGTAATGATTCCATTTTCCAAGCAACTAACAATGTGACACTTTGTAAGGGTAGGTGTGATCACTGATATCTTCATACACTGCTGATGAGTACAAGCATGACAAACAGATGCAAACCCAGGAAAAAGGCAAACCTTATTTGAAGATCATTTTTCAACTGGGTCCAACGACAAGTGATATAAAAAAAGTAGAGTGTTCTGTTTAGTGTATCATCTACCGTATTTTTGTGCATTTAACGAAATGGTTCTTATTAGAACATCTTGGTACTATGTGCCTTTGTACAGTGTGGTTACGGAATAAGGTAGAAGCCATGGAATTCCTTGAAGGATTGCAAACACAGGAGAACATCACTGATGGCCATATTTTAGATTCTGATTTGGTTGCATTCTCCACAGATAAATTGTCAGCAGGAACTGACCTCATGCATAAGTTGCCCATGCAGCAGACTTTCATTAACTGTACAAGCATAGCTATCAGTGATATGTCCTTCATCTAAAATCCTCCAGGGTATTCCATGGCTCTTAACCTATTCTTTAACCACACTTTATAACGGCAAATAGTATCAAAATGTTCTAATAAAAGCCCTTAGGTTAAACGCGTGGAAATATGGTATTATACATGTACTTCCTGTCAGTAATTTGTGCAACACTAGTAATTAACTTTGTCACAAACTAGAGTAGCTGTTGATCGATATATAGACTCGACCCAGTCTCTGTCCGCCCTCATCATTCCCCGGATTGTCAATCCTTGATAGAGAGAGACTGATTTCAGACCACCCACCAATGTCACTATGTTCGCCATTACTACCCGAGTCCTGGATATCCGGTCTAAGGGTATAGTAGTCGTCTGGTCAACGACCGTATGACGGACGTACGACTGTATTATACTTGATTAGCACAGATGCAAATGAAGATATTCCGACCAATAGACTAAGAAAGTGGCACCATTACCGACCACTAGACGAATGTGATGTCATCATAAGACTCCACCTCTCTTTGTTTGGTAGCTGTGCTACGAGAATTCGGTCATCGGGCGTCCATCCTGTACATGGTGTCTATTCCTTTGCTTTACATAAGAGGTTTGCACATAGAAACAACGTCTAGTCTACATTTGCACATGTAGGTTTTCCCACCAACAACCAGGCATCTAGAGAGCAGAGGTGCTGGATTCAGGCGCCATGTGGTAGGTGCAGCTATACCTGACTTGTAACCTTTTACTTGTTCCACAGTGTTTCTGCATAGTAGTTCTGCAGTCTGACAGCTTGAATTTCCGTGTGCATGGCTGAGCGGCCGCGGTGTTGTTGCAAAACTCAGTAGTGTTGTCTTCAACAGAAATTTGGCGCTTCACAGGAATTTGCAAATAGGAACATGCATTGTTCATGACAGCGTGTCTGTTTGTCAGATGAAGCGACTGACCTGTTGGTACGCAAGTCAGGAGACGATACACGCTTTGTGCACCTTTGTTTAGCTTAACAAATGCATTGGAAACCTTAGCTGAGATGAGTGGGTTGGGCTAAAACCTCAGTATGCAAAACATTATCACGTGACGAGATATGTGATTACATACATCGACCAAGGGTTTAGCACTGTAGTGCTTATCTATTCCTTAGTCCGTCAGCCAATCCCTGTAAGAGTGTGGGTGCAGTCACTTTCTATTTTTTCATATCTGGCATGTAATGTCATGCCGGAGGTGTGGTCGGTGTACTCTAACTTTGCTACCATGATAATTCTGGTTATGCTGCTGTGCGAGCAGGGAAGCATTGCTGTTACCATGAAGGTTGTGCAGGCAAGAAGTTGAAAAAACTTGACACAAACCTACATAATTATGTGGATATTGTGAACGAGGTTTTAGTTTTGGGCATACTGCTGTCTTAATTGATAATTCTTGCGGAAAGTGCCTTTTTCCTGTAGAAGATGCATCTGATTGTTAAATTTAGTACTGAAATTGTACAAGACTACGCACCAAACACTGTTTGCGAGCCTCAAAGTGGCACATCTGGCATGCACTCTGGTATGCTCGTAGTTGTTATTGTCAACTGCAGTTCTGCACTCGAGCACCTGAACACAAAGGAACAATACAAGAAGCAGTGGCTCTGTTGACTCGAGGCTGTGGATGCAAGACTGGGTGTAGGAGCAAACACTGTAAGTGCGCTAACTAGAAGGAAGGGCTGTTTGTGGGCATGGCTGCCTTCAGTGTACTAGTATCCGATCAAAGCATTTGAGTGACTCAGATGATGAACTTCGTTTGCAGGAAGAACTGGATGAACAAACCATTAGAACTGAGTTGGAGCTAGCACTGTTATGGTACTTGAAGATGAAAAATCAATGATGACCGATGACGATTCACAGATGGAGATTCAAAGTCAAACTGATACAGTCCAGGGAGATAAGAAGGCCCTCTATTTTCAGTATTTAAAGGAGCATTCTGGAGACATGCACTAGACTGCTGGCTCCGTCTTCGCTCGCTAATTGGAAATCCACATTTCCAAGTTGGGTATCTGGGCGCTATCTCAGAGCAAACTCGACAGATGTATGTTAAGAACGTTTCATAACTTATAAACTGACGGGGCCATTTCAAGAATTTGTCCGCCAAGTGAAGCGTTTCATTGTGCAACATCAGATCACGTGAGCCATACTGACGCAATCATTTCCCCAGAATTGGTCTCTCAGAGTCTGTGTTGTTCCGTCGCTCCAAGAATGGTGGAAACCGTCATGCTACTTTAAGACTGTCTAGAGACTGACTTTCTTTTCATGCAATTTATTTCCGTCTGGCAACATTCAAGAGAATGTGTTTGTGAGATTCTTTGGCGTTAAAGGCAATGGACGCTATCGTCAATCGTGTTCTAACAGTGTACAAGGCACTCATCTCTACCCAGGAACACTTTCCGCAAACTCCCTCCATCACCGGACCTTGCTACTTCGGCTGCACATTACGCTGCACAGTTCTCCGGAGTCCCATTTCATGTTCATGTAGCTTTTTACCTAGCTCATCACCTCATCTCTCAACAAGTCATCACTCACTCACTATGTTGGCGATTCTTGTATATTCAATGTTCACAAACATCTATGCATTTAATCTAGATTATCAACAACATTACATCAGCCAAATCCTGATGCTTGCTATGCAATTTATTGAAAATTAGCTAATAAAACTACTGAAATTAATGGTTAAATATTAATTACACCAATTACTGAAGTCCACTGGTTGAAACTAACAGTATGAAATAGCCAATGCTTACTACCCCACAGCATTTCGCTGGGATTGAGGTCAGGACTCTGACTTGGCCAATCCAAAACCCTAAATCCCTTTTCCCTATCCAAGCTTGTGTACATTTACTCGTATGTTTCGGATTATTATCTTGCTGCAACTTTCAATTGCAACCCTAGGCCAAGATTTTGGACTGGCGAAAGAACATTTTTGTCAAGAATGTCCTGGTAGATGGCCAAAATCATTCTCTCATCAACAATAGTGAGTGTGCTAGTTCCTGAATCAGCAAAGCATCCCCAAACCATGATGCTGCCTCCAAGGTGTTTTACGGTGGGAAGCACGTGTTTGTTTTAAAATGCTGTGTTTGGTTTATGCCAGACATAGCGTTTGTGAATGTGACCAAATGGTTCGATTTTTGTCTCATTAGTCCATAAATTTTCTCCCAGAAACTCAAAGATCATCAAGATGAGTTGTCACATATTCCAAACGCATTTGGCGATAACATTTCTTCAACAGGGGTTTTCTTGGTGCCACCCATCCATGAAGCCCCACTTTTTTCAGCATATTTCAAATTGTTGTGCAATGAACACTGATGCCAGCAGCTTGCAATGATTCCTGCAGCTCGTTTGACAAAAGACGGGGATTATTTGTGACTTCAAGTAGGAGTTTCTGTCTGTTCCTTGGAGAAATCATAGAAGGCAGCCCACCGCGGTGTAAGGTTGCCGTCATTTTGAACAAACACCATTTGTAGACAATATGCCTAACTGTTGACAGACGAATTCCGTACATTTTGAAGATATTTATACCCTTTTCCCACCTTGTGAGCCTCTACGACTAGCTTCTGGACTCATTCCAACAGTTCTTTTGATCTGGGCATCAGCAGATAGAAGAGACAAAGTAGAAACTATTGTTTACTTTGTCAAATTGCTTTGATTGTATCTTTCTAGTGTAATTCAAATTGTGGGTTTGCAGTACACTCAAAATGTTGAAAAGGACAATTAACGTCTTTTTCACTTCGTTAATCAAATCTAATGTCGGGGTTCGCATACTTTTGCAAAGGCTGGCATTTGAAAAAGGCCGATTCTTATAGGTTTTGTAAGAGGAAAATGCTCAGTAACTCTATACAAGCTATCACTAAACGACTCCGCTCTGTACATGTCAAACGTTGCTATGCATTTGTTTGAAATTTCCCGAAAAGAGCAGTGATTTGTACAATACATAGGTGGTTGGTTCACTTACTTTTGAGCACAACTGTACATGCACAGAAGCAATAGAAGCGCTCTCCTATAAAGTTGTGAAATGTTTGTGCGCCATGCCTTTGCAACGACAGCAAGGCCGATTACCAAGCATGTGGAAATGTGCCCAAGGCAACTGGCAAACAGTGCGCACTAATGCAGCATTTAGTGACATCAGTGGGCGGTCTGAAACCAGTGTCTCTCCGCTGAGGATTGACAATCCGGGGAATGATGAGGGCAGAGAGAGACTAGGTCAAGTCTAGTTGATATATCTTGTTGAGGAGGAAGTTCATGCAAAAATCTACAATATTAACATTAACTAATCATTTCCTATAATTGAATCAATAAGTATGCAATTTAATTTATGACCATTAATTACAGTAAAATCGTTAAATTCATTAGATCAACAAAAATACCATATCCAGCCAAATACAAACCTCACCAAAATTCCAGCCCCAAGGCTTCAATTCAAACTGTTCTGCAACTTATTCTAAGTGTTGCTTAAAGATTGCACTTCTGCTGTGCACGTCAATTGAAAATAGCCAGCATGGCAGCAGTTTTGTCTAGTGACCAGTGCGCATGCGCAGCCTATGAACAGCAGTAGGAAGGGCTTATGGTAATCAAAATTGATTTTCTTGCCAGCACACTTGAACATATGTTACTTACAATAGCTTAGCTGCTACGATGCAAAGCTACCTCACTTGATATCAGCTCAAGTGCACATGTCCGACCATAAGCGTGCCCTTTTAACATGAAACCAATATCAGCATGGCAGAATATATAGAACAAGGGAATTATTCAAGAGAAATTATTCGAACGAGAATTATTCAGGAAATACAAAACCTGGAATTAAAATGCTCTCACATGATAGCATTTACACATGCAATCCATGCCATAATTACCTAGTTTCTGCACAAGAGTTTCAAGCTGTGCTAATCATAACTTGTTATATGATGTCAGTTTATTACTGAATACTCAATCTTCTTCTCTATATCTATAAAAGTCTGATCTGTCTGTCTGTAACATCAATCACGCCCAAACTGCTGGGCTAATCGCCACTATACCGTGCATGAAGACTGCGTTCCACACCACAATGTAAACACACACTTCGATATTTAGACGATCCCCTCTCGAGTAATTGACCCCCACGTGAGATCTCACAATGACGTGACCGCAGCAGACCTGCCAACCTAGCTGAATCAAAATGTGTGAGCTTACAGAAAAATGCAGGAGTCTAACAAATTTTGACACGCCTACAATAGCATTAATATCAATAAATTTTATATCGTAATAAGTGTTAAATAATATATAAATAGTACACTTACATAAGAAAAGTGCAACAAATGTAATACACAGAACTTGTACGTACTACTGCCTGTTAGTAAATATATTAAAGTCTAGACTAAATATAAGAACGAGGTAATTACACATTCTCGCTACTAGTTGGAATGTTCTAGATTCTATTGTTTGTGGCCTTCTTCAATTGCTTTTCCAGCAATATACAACTCCTTGATAGTCTAGGATAGCCAGCCCCTCCCCCTTTCCACTTCCAGACAGTCTTGCCTGGCAGTCTCCTTCTTCTATGTCAATATTGTGACCCAGAGACTCTGATTGCGACCAAGTATGTATGAAAGAGCAGGATGAAGAGATGAGCTGGCACATAGACATTGATATCCGGATATCACATGATCAGTAACTTAGTTAATTAAGGGTACATGCATGGTTACACAGAACAGGCACGCCCACCAATGGTCAGAATGCAGGAGGTTTGATGCCAAATGCGGGTAGGCGGGACGAGAGTTCCAAATGTGGGAGTGTTGGCAGCTTTGCCGCATTGCTACTTCGAATTTTGACACATACAATCCCCATGCACATGCCACGAGAGACGGTCGATTTCCCTTCGATTAAAACTGTCTTTCATGCTTGGGTTTCGCTCTAAATCTAGCGGCGGATAGAGTGTATTCTGAGGAGGAAAGTGAGTCATGAATGAGGCATCTGTTGTTATTACAGTGGCAATCAAAACTGTCTGGCTATCTTCTTACCACAATCACATTATACCAAGAAGGCAAGATACCCAGGGCATAGAGGTTAGCAGTAATGACCTAGGATTCTATACGGAAGCAAATTTTTTTGTTCAGCTGATGTGGCGTCTCTAATTTGTTGATTGTACACACTTTCGCTAGTAGAGGGATTCCGTTTGTAACATACTTGCAGGTGTAGTACAGGTGCACCTGAACTTGCGCCAAAGCGATTAGAATTGTGGCACAGGTTTAACTTAAGCATAGCACAGTTCACCTGCACTTGCCTTAAAGGAGAACTCCCACGATTTTCAAGTTGGGGTCAGATACAAGATTTTTATATCTTGACTGCACTCGAAAACTTTGAGTTCCCTCCATTGCTTCTGTAACGTAGGAAAAGCACCGCAAAAAGAGGGAGTGTTAGCATGGGCGTGGTTGATGACGCAGTTGGTGCATGACCTCCACGTGTCATGCACAAGCCGTGCTATCTACCTGGCTTATCAACGTGAAATGGTCCACTGCATTGCTTTTGACTGTAGCCACAACAGCAGCGACATCGCCAGAGGTGTCAGCTTCTTCAGGCTTTCTCTCAAGAAGCCAGATTTGCTAGAATCATGGCTAGCAAAGTTACGTCTGGTGGATCCGCCTATCTCAAAAAACAGCCGCGTTTGTTCGGATCACTTTGAGTCCCACAACGCATGCTGGAATGACACGTCTGATACCCTTGCCCAGCCTCTCGTGCACCCAGCAAGTAAATTACCTGTACACAGTTAGTCGCAGCAGCCTGCGTGAAAATTTTACATAGGCAAACCAGTCCAAGTTCGTCTAGGTGCTACTCGCCTGGAAGTTAGTGGCTCTCTGATGGAATCCCGTCGCCAATCAATCATTAATTAAATTAAGACTACAGCTGTTCAAAGAACGTCTTCATTGAAACACTCAGCAAGGAAGTTCTCATGCTGCGTAATAATTACAGATCAGATCCTGAAGCTTCCACCCTATACCCTAGTTTGTCCACTTCCTGGCAGCACAAGCACAAAGCTACGCTAGGCATTACAGAACACCTGTTGCAGCTGCACTAATCAGTGTTCCTAACTCGATGTTCGTTCTCATCGGACAGATCTTCACCGGTGATCTGTCTGCCGTCATGGCCGTCAATGTATTCAACTGCGTTGATGTCATGCTGAGTAGGTCCGTACTCTTGCTCGAAACTGTAAGGTCGAACACCAGACAGAAAGGACGCGTATGCCTTCGAATCCGTCCGCAACTGCATCTAACCCGATGGCATGCGCGTGTGGCTTTGCACCAATGACGTCATGTACCTCGCTTACCCGACACGCCCCTTTCTTTCGACGTTTCTCCTGCCGTGAAGATGTCGTGCACAAACCCTATGTCCCTTTGAATTGTCGGTTTATGAAAGGGACTTGTATCTGACCCCAACTTGAAAATCGTGGGAGTTCTCCTTTAAGGGCTAAGCCAAGCACTAAGCCGATTAGCTTGTTTTAGCACAAATTACTCAACACTCATTTTACTTAACAAATTACTCACATCTTTTGGAAAAAATCGGTAAAACCAACCCTGGATAGCTTGCTACTATGTACACTTGTGCCACAACCCTAATTGCTTTGGATACACCTGCAAGTCTGTTACAACCAATCCCTCCAGCGAAAGTCTATAATCGACGAATTACGCCACATCAACTAAACAAGAATTTGCTTCCCTAGCTAGAGAATCCTATAGATCGTTACTGCATAGCTATTAACTGCTATTTCATCAGCAGTAGGTGATAGCTATTTGAGCTGTTTGTCTGTCAATTGTCACCTAGAGTGTACACCTTGAAGAAGACAGTGCCAACAATCAATTGCTTTATCACATCTAGGTGCTGTCACTGAAGAATAGATAGAATATACTTGGCCTGAAAGTGCAGCTGTCTTTCCAATTTTAATTTTTGGATAAAAAATTGGTCCAAAAATTAAAATGCACAATATACTTTTTAATCCTTAACCAAACTAAAAAATTGAAAATGAAATGGCTGGAAAATGCACTGACCCATGCACTGGAAACAAATTATTCAGGAGTTTCCGTTTTCTCCGCCCAATAACTAAATCGTATAATGGGAATTTGTGTCTTAATTACCTTTCCTGGGTGAACGGGCTAATGAGTTAGTCAGATATAAGTATCAAATCGCATGCTTACTGAAAAGAACCATAGAACTGGAACAGAGAGCCTCCTGTCATCCCACAAGTGTAATGAAAAACCTGACGGCATGACCTCATCACACATCCAGAGGCAGCTCCATTTTTCTTGCAATAGGCACATCTCTGCAAATTAGTCACTAAGTAATCTCAACACACAATAACCAATCATGATTACAAGTCGACGGCATCTCCTATATTCATCCATTACGTCAGGTAACAAAAATCCTGCAAATCCATCACTGTCTTTACCAGCCTGCTTCAACCCGGCAGCAAATAACTGCAAAGAGAGGAGCCGCGTACAAAACCACGTGACACAATTCGTTCGTCTGTTGTACCAGACAATGATGATGCGCTGCAGTCCACCTGCGTCGATATTTAGAAACAAAAAAAACACCGAGATTAAATTCATCGTCAACGTTGCTGTTGCAGAACAAGCAGTAGTGCTTCCTCGAAGATCGTGAATCAAGGCCTGAACACACCAATTAGTAAGAGTTAAAAACTACATTGTGACTACTAGTAGTTTCGAACAGCCAGACTCACTGGGGTTCACACGTTGCATTGATGGTTTGAAATATATCACGTGACTTGAGAAAGATCCCGTATATACGTAAGTACGTGTACACACGTACCGTTGTCGTTTGAACGTGTGATGCTGCATTTTGTCCGTTTGCAACTGCCAATGGTGTGGCGGTAGATGGTGACCACTGCAATTTTTAGACCCTCTAGATAGAACGTTTTCCATAAAAGGCCTTACTTACGTAATTACGCTCATTCCTAAGATTTATCTAATTGGCGAGCGAAGCGAGCCTCTCTCTTGTCATGTCAATTGAGCTCGAGATATATTTTATTTATATATTTATATATTTATATATTTATTGGCGAGCGAAGCGAGCCTCTCTCTTGTCATGTCAATTGAGCTCGAGATATATTTTATTTATATATTTATATATTTATATATTTATATATATGCGTACGTCAGCACTTGTCATATGGATTTATGGCAAAACGGAAAGACGGATCGACAAAACGACGATGCCAGATGAATGCAATTTTGACTCCGTAACATATGCGCTAAAAATTGAATAACGTGTCCCCTTTCAAGGGGTCGACTCAATTGTAATTTCGTGACGATAAGAGTGAAACGACTCTCGATTTTGCTCCCTTACGTGACTAAAGAGCAAAGGAGACTGATGCGTGACAAACGGAATGGAAAGAAAAAAGCTAAAAGAAGGGAAAAGTCTGTTTTTTGAGTTTCCGCGCGTTACTTTGACAGAAATTATTGTGACGCAACCATTATCACGTGACTACGCGACCATTGTTACGCGCCTATCTCAGCTAATAAACGAGTGAAACAATTGAAGCGTGAACGAAAAATTGAAGACAACTATAGTATTTTGCGTTCAATTATCCGATTCGGGCAATCAGTTATCCGAATTGGGCGTTCAGTTATCCCATTCGGGCATTCAATTATCCGACTCAGGTATTCAATTATCTGATGTTCTGTCTTAGAAGTACTAAATTTATAGAAATAATTGTTTCAGTCTGATACGTAAAGTCAAAACCGCGCACATTTCTTTCATGACGTCTTTCTATGATGCTCACTCACGTTTCAGCTAAACAATAAATAATTGATTCAAGAAAGGTGAGAAGACGAACCAGTAAAATTCGAGCTCTTGATTAGCTAGGAACCTGCTACAACGCATGATGGACTGTTGCATGGTATCATGCAGGACGCGCTGTTTACAAAGTATGCGGATTACACCACGATTGACGGAGCAAGGCGTTGTTGTAGGCTTCCTAGATATGTAATTTAGTTCACTCACAACAGCTTAGTTAGACCTCCGCGGAAACGTGGAACACCAAGATTAGTGCAAAAGAAATTATCCTACAACACTTACTAAATATTTACACTAAAGTCAAGATTAATTACAAAATTATTGCGACTAGACAGCTGATGAATGATGATATTTGAGCAGCTGCCCAACCGCAGACTATGTAAGTTATTTAGTTGCACAACAGCCGTAAGCAACGGATAATTGAACGCCTGAATCGGTTGATTGAACGCAAAATACTTTAGAAGAGCAACTGAAAGTCTGTTTCCTGAGTTCCCGGGTTTGTTTGACAAAAACTATTGCTAAGTAACGCAACCATTGTTACGCGAATTGGTAAAGACAGAACACCATCGCTCGCCAAACACAATGCTAACCGAGCATTTACTAGTATATTTATATATTTATATACGTACGTCAGCACTTGTCATATAGATTTACGGCAAAACAGAAAGACAAATCGACAAAACGACGATGCCAGATGAATGCAATTTTGACTCCGTAACATATGCGCTAAAAATTGAAGCATGGGACCTCTTTTGAGGGGTCGACTCAATTGTAATTTCTTGGCGAGGAGAGTCAAACGACTCTCGATTTTGCTCCCTTACGCGACTAAAGAGAAAAGGAGACTGATCTGTGACAAACGGAATGAAAAAGGAAAAGCTAAAAGAAGAGAAAAGTCTGTTTTTTGAGTTTCCGCGCGTTACTTTGATAGAAATTATTGCTACGCAACCATTGTCACGTGACTATGCGATCATTGTTACGCGACTATCTCAGTAAACGAGTGAGACGATTGAAGCGTGAACGAAGAATTGAAGACAACTAGAGTGTTTTGCGCTCAATTATCTGAACTCAGCGTTCAGTTACCCGATTCAGGCAAGCAATTATCCGAATTGGGCGTTCAGTTATCCGATTCGGGCATTCAATTATCCGATGTTCTGTTCTAATTAGAAGTACCAAATATAGAAATAATTATTTTAGTCGCACATTTCTTTCATGACGTCTTTCTAGGATGCTCACTCACGTTTCAGCTGAACAATAAATGATTGATTCAAGAAAGGTGGGAAGGTGAAGTAGTGAAATTCGAGCTCTTCATTAGCTAAAAACCAGCTGCGACGCATGATGGACTGTTGCATGGTATCACGCAAGACGCGCGATTTACAAAGTATGCGGATTACACCACGATTGGCGGAGCAAGGCGTTGTTGTAGGCTTCCTAGATATGTAGATTTAGTTCGCTCACAACAGCTTAGTTAGACCTCCGCGGAAAAGTGGGACACCAAGATTAGTGCAAAGGAAATTATCCTACAACACACGCTAAAAATTCACGCTAAAGTAAAGATTAATTACAAATTATTGCGTCTAGACAGCTGATGAATGATGATATTTGAGCAGCTGCCCAACCGTAGACTATGTAAGTTATTTAGTTGCACAACAGCCGTAAGCAACGGATAATTGAACCCCTGAATCGGTTAATTGAACGCAAAATACTTTAGAAAAGCAACTGAAAGTCTGTTCCCTGAGTTCCCGGGTTTGTTTGACAAAAACTATTGCTAAGTAACGCAACCATTGTTACGCGAATTGGTAAAGACAGAACACCATCGCTCGCCAAACACAATGCTAACCGAGCATTTACTAGTTAGATCAATATGGTACAATAATTGAACACAAAATACTTTAGAAGAGCAACTGAAAGTCTGTTTCCTTAGTTCCCGCGATTGTTTGACAGAAACTATTGCTTCGTAACGCAACCATTGTTACGCGAATTTGTAAAGACAGAACACCATCGCTCGCCAAACACAATGCTAACCGAGCATTTACTAGTATATTTATATATTTATATGCGTACGTCAGCACTTGTCATATGGATTTACGGCAAAACGGAAAGGCGGATCAACAAAACGACGATGCCAGATGAATGGAATTTTGACTCCGTAACATATGCGCTAAAATTGAAGCAAGGGACCCTTTTCGAGGGGTCGACTTAATTGTAATTTTTTGGCGAGAAGAGTAAAACGACTCTCGATTTTGCTCCCTTACGCGACTAAAGAGCAAAGGAGACTGATTCGTGACAAACGGGATGGAAAGGAAAAGCTAAAAGAAGACAAAAGTCTGTTTTTTTGAGTTTCCGCGCGTTACTTTGATAGAAATTATTGCTACGCAACCATTATCACGTGACTATGCGATCATTGTTACGTAACTATCTCAGCTAATAAACGAGTGAACGAAAAATTGAAGACGATTATAGTATTTTGCGTTCAATTATTCGATTCAGGCAATCAATTATCCGATTTGGGCGTTCAGTGATCTGATTCGGGCATTCAATTATCCGACTCAGGTATTCAATTATCCGATGTTCTGTCTTAGAAGTACTAAATTTATAGAAATAATTGTTTCAGACTGATACGTAAAGTCAAAACGCCGCACATTTCTTTCATGACGTCTTTCTATGATGCTCACTTACGTTTCAGCTGAATAATAAATGATTGATTCAAGAAAGGTGAGAAGGCGAAGTAGTGAAATTCGAGCTCTTGATTAGCTAAAAACCTGCCAAGACGCATGATGGACTGTTGCATGGCATCACGCAGGACGCGCGGTTTACAAAATATGCGAATTACACCACGATTGACGGGATAAAACCGTTGTTGTAGGCTTCTTAGATATGTAGATTTAGTTCGCTCACAACAGTTTAGTTAGACCTCCGCGGAAACGTGGGACACCAAGATTAGTGAAAAGAAAAATATCGTACAACACAAGCTAAAAATTCACACTAAAGTCAAGATTAATTACAAATTATTGCGTCTAGACAGCTGATGAATGATGACATTTGAGCAGCTGCCCAACCGCAGACTATGTAAGTTATTCAGTTTTCCATGATATTGCACAACAGCCGTAAGGAACGGATAATTGAACGCCCAATTTGGATAATTGAACGCCCAAATTCGGATAATTGAACGCCAAATACTATAGAAGAGCAACTGAAAGTCTGTTTCCTTAGTTCCCGCGTTTGTTTGACAGAAACTATTGCCACGTAACGCAACCATTGTTACACGAATTATCACTCAATAGGTAAAGATAGAACACCATCGCTCGCCAAACACAATGCTAACCGAGCATTTACTAGTATTTATTGGCGAGCGAAGCGAGCCTCTCTCTTGTCATGTCAATTGAGCTCGAGATATATTATATTTATATATTTATATATTTATATATTTATATATTTATATATATACGTACGTCAGCACTTGCCATGCGGATTTACGGCAAAACAGAAAGACAAATCGACAAAACGACGATGCCAGATGAATGTAATTTTGACTCCGTAACATATGCGCTAAAAATTGAAGCATGGGACCTCTTTTGAGGGGTCGACTCAATTGTAATTTCTTGGCGAGGAGAGTCAAACGACTCTCGATTTTGCTCCCTTACGCGACTAAAGAGCAAAGGAGACTGATTTGTGACAAACGGAATGAAAAAGAAAAGCTAAAAGAAGAGAAAAGTCTGTTTTTTGAGTTTCCGCGCGTTACTTTGATAGAAATTATTGCTACGCAACCATTGTCACGTGACTATGCGATCATTGTTACGCGACTATCTCAGTAAACGAGTGAGACGACTGAAGCGTGAACGAAGAATTGAAGACAACTATAGTGTTTTGCGTTCAATTATCTGAACTCAGCGTTCAGTTACCCGATTGAGGCAAGCAATTATCCGAATTGGGCGTTCAGTTATCCGATTTGGGCATTCAATTATCCGATGTTCTGTCCTAATTAGAAGTAACAAATATAGAAATAACTAGTAAATGCTCGGTTAGCATTGTGTTTGGCGAGCGATGGTGTTCTGTCTCTACCAATTCGCGTAACAATGGTTGCGTTACTTAGCAATAGTTTTAGTCAAACAAACCCGGGAACTCAGGAAACAGACTTTCAGTTGCTCTTCTATAGTATTTGGCGTTCAATTAACCGATTCAGGCGTTCAATTATCCGTTGCTTACGGCTGTTGTGCAACTAAATAACTTACATGATAGTCTGCGGTTGGGCAGCTGCTCAAATATCATCATTCATCAGCTGTATAGACTCAATAATTTGTAATTAATCTTGACTTTAGCGTGAATTTTTAGTGTGTGTTGTAGTATAATTTCCTTTGCACTAATCTTGGTGTCCCACGTTTCCGCGGAGGTCTAACTAAGCTGTTGTGAGCGAACTAAATCTACATATCTAGGAAGCCTACAACAACGCCTTGCTCCGCCAATCGTGGTGTAATCCGCATACTTTGTAAATCGCGCGTCTTGCGTGATTCCATGCAACAGTCCATCATGCGTCGCAGCGGGTTTTTAGCTAATCAAGAGCTCGAATTTCACTACTTCACCTTCCCACTTTTCTTGAATCAATCATTTAGTGTTCAGCTGAAACGTGAGTGAGCATCATAGAAAGACGTCATGAAAGAAATGTGCGACTAAAATAATTATTTCTATATTTGGTATTTCTAATTAGGACAGAACATCGGATAATTGAATGCCCGAATCGGATAACTGAACGGCCAATTCGGATAATTGCTTGCCTCAATCGGGTAACTGAACGCCGAGTTCAGATAATTGAACGCAAAACACTATAGTTGTCTTCAATTCTTCGTTCACGCTTCAGTCGTCTCACTCGTTTACTGAGATAGTCGCGTAACAATTATCGCATAGTCACGTGACAATGGTTGCGTAGCAATAGTTTCTATCAAAGTAACGCGCGGAAACTCAAAAAACCGGCTTTTCTCTTCTTTTAGCTTTTCTTTTTCATTTCGTTTGTCACAAATCAGTCTCCTTTGCTCTTTAGTCGCGTAAGGGAGCAAAATCGAGAGTCGTTTGACTCTCCTCGCCAAGAAATTACAATTGAGTCGACCCCTCAAAAGAGGTCCCATGCTTCAATTTTTAGCGCATATGTTACGGAGCCAAAATTACATTCATCTGGCATCGTCGTTTTGTCGATTTGTCTTTCTGTTTTGCCGTAAATCCATGTGCTGACGTACGTATATATATAAATATATAAATAAAATATATCTCGAGCTCAATTGACATGACAAGAGAGAGGCTCGCTTCGCTCGCCAATAATATATCTCGAGCTCAATTGACATGACAAGAGAGAGGCTCGCTTTGCTCGCCAATTATTTTAGTCGCACATTTCTTTCATGACGTCTTTCTATGATGCTCACTCATGTTTCAGCTGAACACTAAATGATTGATTCAAGAAAGGTGGGAAGGTGAAGTAGTGAAATTCGAGCTCTTCATTAGCTTAAAACCCGCTGCGACGCATGATGGACTGTCGCATGGAATCACGCAAGACGCGCGATTTACAAAGTATGCGGATTACACCACGATTGACGGAGCAAGGCGTTGTTGTAGGCTTCCTAGATATGTAGATTTAGTTCGCTCACAACAGCTTAGTTGGACCTCCGCGGAAACGCGGGTCACCAAGATTAGTGCAAAGGAAATTATACTACAACACACGCTAAAAATTCACGCTAAAGTCAAGATTAATTACAAATTATTGAGTCTATACAGCTGATGAATGATGATATTTGAGCAGCTGCCCAACCGCAGACTATGTAAGTTATTTAGTTGCACAACAGCTGTAAGCAACGGATAATTGAACGCCTGAATCGGTTAATTGAACGCCAAATACTATAGAAGAGCAACTGAAAGTCTGTTTCCTGAGTTCCCGGGTTTGTTTGACAAAAACTATTGCTAAGTAACGCAACCATTGTTACGCGAATTGGTAGAGACAGAACACCATCGCTCGCCAAACACAATGCTAACCGAGCATTTACTAGTTAACCGCATTTAAGGTGATTTCTGAAGGTCTAAAATATGACCACGCCCACACAACCTGGTCAATCCCTACACACAGGATACTACCGTTCCTGTGATATTCATATGCGTACGTCAGCACTTGTCATATGGATTTACGGCAAAACGGAAAGACGGATAGACAAAATGACGATGCCAGATGAATGCAATTTTGACTCCGTAACATATGCGCTAAAAATTGAAGCAAGGGACCCCTTTCGAGGAGTCGATTCAATTGTAATTTAGTGGCGAGAAGAGTCAAACGACTCTTGATTTTGCTCATGTACGCTACTAAAAAGCAAAGGAGACTGATTCGTGACAAACGGAATGAAAAGGAAAAGCTAGAAGAAGAGAAAAGTCTATTTCTTGAGTTTCCGAGCGTTACTTTGACAGAAATTATTGCTACGCAACCATTATCACGTGACTACGCAACCATAGTTACGTGACTATCTCAGTAAACGAGTGAGACGATTGAAGCGTGAACGAAGAATTGAAGACAACTATAGTATTTTGCGGTCAATTATCCGAACTCGGCGTTCAATTATCCGATTCAGGCAATCAATTATCCGATTTGGGCGTTCAGTTATCCGATTCGGGCGTTCAGTTATCCAATTCGGGCATCCAATTATCCGATGTTCTGTCCTAATTAGAAGTACCAAATATATAGATAATTATTTTTAGTCGCACATTTCTTTCATGACGTCTTTCTATGATGCTCACTCACGTTTCAGCTGAACATCAAATGATTATTGATTCAAGAAAGGTGGGAAGGCGAAGTAGTGAAATTCGAGCTCGTGATTAGCTAACAACCCGCTACGAAGCATGATGGACTGTTGCATGGTATCACGCAGGACGCGCGATTTACAAAGTATGAGGATTACACCACGATTGACGGAGCAAGGCGTTGTTGTAGGCTTTCTAGCTATGTAGATTTAGTTCACTCACAACAGTTTAGTTAGACCTCCGCGGAAACGTGGGACACAAGATCAGTGCAAAGGAAACTAACGTACAACACACACTAAAAACTCAAGCTAAAGTCAAGATTAATTATTGCGTTTAGACAGCTGATGAATGATGATATTTGAGCAGCTGCCCAACCGAAGACTATGTAAGTCATTCAGTTTCCATGATATTGCACAACAGCCGTAAGCAACGGATAATTGAACGCCGAGTTCGGATAATTGAACGCAAAATACTCTAGAAGAGCAACCGAAAGTCTGTTTCCTGAGTCCCCGAGTTTGTTTGACAAAAACTATTGCTACGTAACGCAATCATTGTTACGCGACTAAGTAAGACAGAACACCATCGCTCGCCTAACACAATGCTAACCGAGCATTTACTAGTAAGTTAGTAGCGCGCGCTGCATTATGGATTGTTAATATCAACGCGCACCTTTTCGGCCGCATAGCAGTGGCGAGAGGTGCGTGTTGATATAAATACGCACCTGTCGGCTTCCGTAGAATGGGGACTTTGGCGGTCTCAAACGCATGCGCACATACTTAGGCACATACCTTCATGTATTTATGTTTCCGCATATTGACTGGTTAGACTAGCTGTGTATATGCCCTTACATAAATAGCGCACTCGTCTAATGGGACTGTCCCTAGACGTGCTTTTCAAGGACAAGCTTGACAGCTAGCTTAACTTGACCACATGTGCATGCGTCAAATCCGTCCACAAATTGTAATTATGACTTCTGTCAAATATATCCTATTCACTCAACCAAGTCTAATTACTCTGACAAAGACAATGATTGTAAAGTCTTGAGTCAACTACTAGTAGTAATTACGTAATTACGGAGAACAATTGAGTTTACCACTCTAGCACAGTTCCATCTATTAATTGCTTCAAACAATAGAAATGATTTCATGGCCTTTAAATTGCAAGTCACCAGTTTGCATTTGCTAACTAAAAGGACTCCCACAAAAACGAATGGAGAATGCAGGTCACCAAGAGGCAACAAACCCAAAAGAGTATGTCACAAGCGGTGACTCTCACTGCCGTTGAAACTTCTGTCACTTCTTCTGTCAGCTGGTCATCTTCTCTCAGCGGGCCTTCTTCACACGTAATCATAGCCAAAGTAATACTCTTTGCAAACTCGTCACAGCTAGACATGTCTTGAGGTTGACACAGACAAATGTGCTCACCGATAATCGAATGCGTTAGCAAAATGTCCAATGAGTTCTTACACGTGAGAGTGCAGCCCTTGGCGTTTTCATCTAGAACAGTCCTGCAATGAACTCTAAAGTTCGCCAGAGCCACTCTACAACGCGATTCACCATTGCACTTGTCGACTACGATAGCACACGGCGACTGCCTAGGGTAGCAGCTGCTGTGAAACAAAGTCGTTCGATCGAGACAACCGACGTCTCCTTGACAGTCGCAGCCATTAAATTGAATTCCAATTGGTCCACTGATAAGTCGCTGATATTCTCGTAGACACTCTCCACTGCAGCCCGTTCCCTTGTATACAGTCTGGCAAGCGACGGCCATGGTCGACATGGTAGAAGAACACGTGCTACTCCGGTTACACAATGTTGTTGCTTCAGCACACAGGTACGTCACCGATTGACACAGACCAAACGAAGTGAAGGCAATGACGAGTGAAAATGACAGAATTGGCCACGTCATCGCAGAGATACGGCTGCAGTTAGTTGTACACTGACCGCGGCTCTGACTGACAAAATTGCGCACATCTCTCAATCAAATACGCCGCTGCCCGACAATACGGACTGCTAATGCATGTCGATGACCACCCTCGAACGTAGAAACGTCGCGAATAGCAGACAGCTACGGTCTAATGACCGCATGGTAAGTATCAATTATCCTCACTGAATAGTTACCCAGCCATACAGATTACAATTGAGTTAATTGTCCTAGCGACCTCATACTGATATCAGATAGCTAGACGAGAGACGTAGAACTGATGACTTGCGTCGTGGAGAGAAAACAACTAGCTAATTCTAAGCTTCCACGGAAGACTGGGTGCTTGGAGCGAAAGTTGCTGACGCATATCGAGCTAAAAATGATGTAAAGTTGCTTGTTTCCACAGAAACGGATAGGGAGTATGGTACACTGCAGTGCATGGAGATCCTAATTTCTTGGCTCCGTCTGTGTACATACCTACTCACGCCTGGGATCACTCAGACAGGTCAGCACGTGCCAAATAATGTTGATTTGATCATCCACTGCGTAATAACAAGCACGCTTCAACTTCTATTTGATCTCACTTTGACCTGTACAAACTTCTGGTAGTGAAACGAGCTTCTTAGTGGCATACCAAAGATGGTACAGTACTGTGCTATTAATTAATTTAGCTGTGGCAGTACACCCTATATTATAGATAATTACTGTTGGAATGCGTAAGCAGACTACGCTAAACTAATACTGTTGACGTAAACAAAGTCGTCCTTTGTATTCGTAATTAAGTTGTTTTGTTCGCTAGTGTCCTAAGTGTTCAAGTGGTCTGTAGATCTAAACTGGAGACAACAACAACAAAGCTATACTGTACAATCTGGGATGAGTCGATCAGGCACCATACGTACTTGCATTTTCTACACGTGTGGAAGTGACAGCATGTTGTCACCTTTAGCTGCGGAAGACCATCTGCAAAAGAAATCCGTTTGATTTTGAAAGACCTTCATTCATACATTCCATCTTTTAGTAGCAGAACTCTGTATAGATATAATATTGGATATGTATACAAATAAGCTAGGTTGCACAGGACACAACTAGTCAAATATAGGAACTTGCAACTCAGAGAGATCACTAGGCACATGCAGCAGACAGGTTTAGTGAGATGATCCAAGTAACTGACAGCAGACCTAACACAGCAACCATCTGTCTGAACATGCGTATTGAGCCAATGCTGTCCTTATTAGACTAATTTACGGTACACGGGAGTCTTTTTTTGGCTGACCATGCAGACCAAACATTCCAACAGTGCACTACACGTATGATAGCTACAATTAACTAGGGTACCAGGCCATATCAGGGTTCACCCAACTTTAAGTCTTACCATAACCTACCAGAAACCTTGAGCAGTGCTGTTCTTTCTCTACTTCCAATTGTGGTACTACAGTAACATGTACAGCGTGCTAAACTTTGGCATGAAGACAATCAAACACAGTGGCAGTAAAAGTCAAACATTCGTAGGTATAGAAAAGACAATCAGCACCAAAATTCTTTCCTACAGCAATATCAATAATGACAGCTGTACACTATAGTATACAGCGTGGAATATAATGGTTGGTCATCAGTCATTCACCAACCACTTGGTGTTCATGGCCGACCACAATTTTGCTTTGATCAGACATACCTACATGACCAGTCAAGACATAATAGCTCATCAAGTACATGTGTTGTTCAACTAACAACATATAATCTAACAGGTACGTGTCTATTACAGTACTGTCAATTTGCACTCACGGATCTGGGCATCATCAACTATAATTTGATCTTACCTGCTGCTTCCCTCAGTTGTCTGGACGTTTGGGTCGCTTATTGATTCCTTACCATCTGATACGTGCAATAAATTTAGCTTGCTCATCTCTTGATCAGTTCATGTCATTACTTTAATTAACCTTCATTTAACCTTAACAGTTCATGTCATTACTGAATTTACTCTAACCCTAGTCATCATGATCAATAACAATGCAACAAACAAGCCAAATCTTCGGTTGTATTTTGATGGCAAATAAATACAGTAGTGAATAGATGCAACAAATAAGGAAAACGAACTAAATGTTGATGTCGATAATTACCGCACAATAAATTTTTGTGAAATCAAATAAGAATGAATGCCCAAAATTCAAAACAGCAGGTCAACCTCTTTGCTAGAGCATGATGTCTGACCAAAAATTTGCCTTATATTCCAATCTGGTATATGTGTCATTGAGCAGTGGCGTACGCAGGGTTTTTTCTCTATTGCTAGCAATACCCCTACTAGGGCCTTTCTGTCACAACATATATGATGCCTCCAAGAAATTATTGATTTGAGACATCAAATTCGTAAAGATGGAAAAACATTGATTCCTACTTGACAGCTGACGCAGTTCTATGCTCCTTCAGCTTCTCTTTAGATGTTTTACGTCGTAATTGATTGGCATTTCAATGGTTCTTTGCCAACACATTGCATGCCATATTACTCCTTCAGATTCTGTGCACCTTATCTGTCACTACAAATAGTTGTGAGTGTAGCTTTAGCAAGCTAAAACTGCTCAAAACCTAAAAAATTATATTCAACAATGACCATGCAATGACAGCATGACATCACTGCATAGAGGTATTGTTGTAACATCGTGCACTGGCAGACTCCCCGACAACATCATGGTTGGTGTGGTTGACATGTTTGTCAAGAAAAATCCTCGTACTATGGCCTTGAAGTTTCACAGCCAATAGCCCTATATAGCCTATTAAATAGTGACACATTTTAAGTATTGATGTTGTAATCAGCATGCACTGCATGTTTTAAAATCATTACAAGCTAATTGAATAACATTATTAGGGCTACTCACAGAGTATTGCTGAAGGAAGCTTGTGCATCAAATTTTGATGACCACATCAACTGCTTAATAATATTAAGCCTGAGTACACCACTGTTGATCAGACAAATTCAATTATTAAGCTGAATCATAACTAAAATGCTTAGGAGAATTCATTCACCACTACTCATTAATTAAGTTGATTAATTAAACTTCAATTGTATGTACATCAGTGCTATTTGATCATTACTTCACTGGTATGTTGTTATTGCTTTCAGCTAAGAGGAAAATTTCATTGTATTGCAATAATTGAGTTGTAGGTAGACTATACAGGCAGTCACCAGTGCTTCTTTCACTAAAACTACATCCTGCAACACACAAACACACACCACAACAACAACAACTACAACAACAACCTTACACTTACAGTGCGTTCGAATACTAGTTCTAGAACTGGAATTGTAAGGGGGAGCAAAGTTCTATAGCGTTCGATTGGTAGTTCTAGCAGTTCTGCCTAGTGAGCTGGAATTGTTAAAACTGTCACGCCCTACATGCAAAATTCTCGGAGGTTGACGAAGGGAAATGACGGGTACAGATGCTGAGACCGTTGTGGACCTTCTTGTTTGTTATAATCAACACTTGTGGCAACCATCAGCTTGTCAAACACCAGAAGAACGACATTTGGGACTGATTACAGTGACCTTCTTGGTGCAAGCAGCTCCAAAAAAACGAAAGTGAAAGCACTGCTGATGTTTGAACAAACTACAACAAGTGGAGTAGAAACGTCATGCTACTTCGTATGACATTTACTGGAAGTATGAGCCTTTGCGCATGCTCAACTTGCTGACAGTTCTAAGCGTTCGTTTGCTAGCAAGAGTTCCAACAGTTCTGACAGTTCTGGCAGTTCCAGTTCTAGAACTGGAACTAGTTTTCGAATGCAACCTTAGATCTGTTACCACATAGGGTTCAACAAGCACATGTATTATTATAGATGGTTATCAAATTCAGAGAGCAAGGAATGGTAGTCTCTAGATCAGGTATTGGAAACCAATTCTATGCCAAAATGAACAAAGCACCACCTTCCTTATTTAATAATTGGAAGTCCGGCAGCTGGAAGTCTACTGGAACGCTAGAGGTCCAGCACTTTCTGTTTAACGACTCCTGTACTGTTTGTAACACGGGCTGCCCGACTGCTCCTTTCACCATTTGTCTCAACTCCTGTTGGCAACGCCTGCAAGGGTGGTGAACAGTATACCGCCCAGTGAGTTCTCCCGCGGCCGCCCCACCAGTCGCTTCGCTCCCCTCGCCCTACAGCCTCCATATTTCTAGACCAATCGGCACAGTACAGAAGTGGACCAGAAGTGCAACGTTGTTTTCTGCTTCGTAACTGTCGGACAGTATGTGCTCGAGCAGAGGAAACGTCCGAAGCGTTGTCTTTGCGCATGAACTATCGACACGCCACTTCGTAAAAGGCAACAATCTCGAAACATAATGCAATACCATTTAGCCACAACACCCGGAAATGAGTTCTCCTAATTCGAACGATGCGAAGAGCTATATGAAGTTGAAGAAGACTCGTCTTACCAGCGGTGCGGCTCCAAGCACGTAGCAATCGTGTTCTTTGCCAAACTGCGCCGCCATTTTCAAACGTACGGGAGTTCTGAAACATCACGTGGATAGAACGAAGCCCCGGCTATAAGCTGTGAGGTCATGTGCGTGCGTTCATTGTAACGGGATAAATTTTATACTAGATACATGCCTCGTCGTTCGTACGGGCAAGAAAGATACTGTAGGGTTCTGACGGAAGACGCAGTCTAAGCCAGCCTCGAACTTCCAGACCAGAGAACGCGCAAAGCGCGCGAACTCTAGTCTGGACCTAGTCGATACTAAAATGATTTCAGAAATAGCCTTCTAAGCCAATCAGCTCCTACAACCCAAATCTCGGTTGTAAATTTTGATTGGCTTAGCAATAATTGGTTATGCCAAGTGAACTAACGCTGATTACGAGTGTAGCGCGCGTAATTAGATGCATGTTTACGTTAGCACTGCGTTATAGCACGTTAGTATGACATCATGACTGTTGCCTATTTAGAACATTACACTTGCTAGATTATTTAGTCTGCATTGAGTACAGCTACGCGTTATAGCAATAGGATAGAGTTGCTCTACTGCTGTGTCGGACTATTGCATCTGCTGCAAGCACTAACAGTGAGAAGTGCTACATTTGGTGACAGGAGTGGGATCCAGATAAATGGCAGAAGCGACAGACCAGCAGAATGCGGAGCAGGCAGTGCGCGCCCGAGGCAGTAGAATAGTGTCTCTTCCTGATTCGTTCAGTGATGGCGATGTGGAGCAATGGCTCAAGAAGTTTACCCTTTGTGCTGATGCAAATGGGTGGGAAGACGATGAGAGAAAAAAGAAGATTCTTCCGACATATCTAAATGGGAGAGCTTGGATTGTTTATGATCGGTTGCCAGAAGACAAGAAGGGCACGTATGATCGTTTGTGTACGTCACTTAAGAATGTCTTTTCCCCTGTTACAGCAGAGAGACGCCGCCTGGCAACGCGGCAGTTCAAAGAGAGAAAATGGAAGACTGATGAACCATTGGAGGTTTATGCAGGAGAGCTAGAACGTCTCCTGGACAGGGCTTACCCAGCACTAGGAGCCGATGATCGGCAACAGCAGCTAGTAGACCAGTTCACTGAAGGAATGCCACCAGCTGTACGTCGGGAATTAGAACTTCATGCACAGGCAACATTCGAGGATACCATACTGCGAGCAAGAGAGCTAAGGCTCTTGGAAGACAGAAAGAAGGTACGAGCTCAGACTGTCGAAGCTGTCAATGTGGTGAGGCAGAATGTTACCCATTCTGATTACACAACTGAGCTGGAACGACAAGTGCAACATCTAGAGGCACAATTGCGGCAACCAGCACCCACATGGTCTAAAGAGAAATACCCACAATTACCTCAGACACCACGAGGATTGAACAAAAGGGATCTGATTTGCTTTCAATGCAATCAGCCTGGGCACCTACGCCGTAATTGTCCCTTGTTCTCTGGTCCAAAACAGATTGGGCCTTGCTATCTTTGTGGCGAAATGGGTCATCACCAACGTCATTGTGGACAAAGGCCCACTCAACCTCAAGGTCGTCAAGGAAACAATCAGTCTTTGCACAGTCCAATCAATGGTGGTGCTTATGCAAGACAAGAATGTCATAGAAATAGAACATCCAAGTAGTCGAGCAAGCCAACTGATCGCTTCTATCAAATCAACGGCTTGATGCACTCTCTAACAGTAGAGGGAACTGTGGATGGAGTTCCATCCAAGTGTCTTATCGACACAGAAGCATCTCTTTCTTTAGTCCCGCCCTCATTTGGGAGTGGCAAGACAGTACATCCTTGTTCTGAAAGCATTATGTTACGTGCTGTCAATGGCACCTCATTGAAAGTACTGGGCAAGATTGACCTAATTGTGGCTCTAGGTTCTTGAGAGGCCCCACACCGCTTCCTGGTTGTGGAAACCCAGACAGGACCTATCTTGGGGTCAGACTTCCTGGCTAGTCATGGGATGATTGTGAATATGAAAGACAGTAGAATGAACTGGATTGGAGGATTAGTGGAATTAGTTAGGTCAGTGGTAGGGAATCAATCTTGCAGTCTTGTCCTAGAGGAACAAGTTTCAACCACAGCAATGAAGTGTGTGGTTGTCATGGCCAAGATGGTGAATAACAATGGCACTCACCTCACAGGAGCTGCCATGTTAGAACCTGATGAGGAATTAATGACTAACACAGGAACACTGGTGGCCAGAGTACTAGTAGATGCCTCAAAAGATAGGGTACCAGTACAGTTGATGTTTCTCCAAGACCCCAGGTGTCTCGAGAAGGGAACAGTGTTAGGAGAGTTGGAATGCATAGAACATTCTAATACATTATTAGCATCTAGTGAATGCCCAGTCTATGCAGTAAGTCACCAGCAGTCACACTCGGCTTTTCTCAGCCAGTTAAACTGGACAGAAACCAGACTTAGCCCACAGGAGAAAGGAGTACTGGAGCAGATGCTATTGCAGAACAGGCAATTGTTTTCGAAAGATCCCAGTGATATGGGCCGAACAACTATTGTGAAACATCACATACCTACACCAAGAGGACGCCCTTTCAAGTATCAGCCACATCGGATACCTCACCACCTGAAGCCTGTAATGGAGAGAACCAGATTGATGAAATGTTGCAAAAAATGTAATCAGCCCATCAGCCAGTCCTTGGTCATCACCAATAGTCCTAGTCAAAAAGAAAGACGGAAGTCATCGCTTTTGTGTTGACTACAGAGGCCTGAATGCAATTACCACAAAGGATGCATACCCACTTCCAAGAGTGGATGAGATCTTGAATTCCTTGGGTGGAGCAACATACTTTTCAACTTTGGATTTGGCAAGTGGCTATTGGCAGGTAGAGGTTCGTGAAGAGGACAAGGAGAAGACTGCCTTCACGTCTCCGCAGGGTCATTTTGAATTTCAGGTCATGCCCTTCGGACTCTGTAATGCACCGGCCACTTTCCAACGATTAATGGCATATGTTCTTGCCGGTTTACAGTCGGAACACTGCCTTATTTATCTGGATGATATCATTGTGTTTTCCTCTACATTCGAAGAGCACATCGAGAAATTGACAAAAGTCTTTCAGAGACTGAGGGAAGGAGGGCTAAAGCTGAAACCAAAGAAATGCTTCTTTGCTAAATCATTGGTGAAGTACTTGGGACATATTGTGTCTCAAAGAGAATTGGAACCTGACCCTGAGAAGATAAAGGCAGTAACAGAGTACCCAAGACCACAGTCAGCATCCGCTTTACGCAGCTTCCTGGGATTGGCTGGCTATTACCTTCGATTTATATCAGGATTTTCATCTGTAGCAGCTCAATTATTTCAGCTGCAGCAACAAAGCCGAAACAAGCCCCTCGTCTGGACAGAGGACGGTCACCATTCATTCTGCACACTTCAGCAGAAGTTGGTATCAGCTCCTATTTTGGCATTTCCTCAGTTCGAGGTCGAATTCATTCTGGCAACAGACGCAAGTGATACAGGGCTGGGAGCAGTTCTCTCCCAAATTCAACACGGCAAAGAGAGAGTGATTGCCTATGCTAGTCGAGTCCTACACAAGAGTGAGAAAAATTATTCTACCATCGAAAAGGAGGCACTGGCCGTAGTTTGGGCAGTCAATAATTTCAGGCCATGTCTGTATGGACGGCTCTTTACACTTATCACTGACCATTGTCCACTGACATGGCTGAAGTCCATTCGAGAGCCTAGAGGTCGCTTGGCACGTTGAATACTTCTTCTAAGCGAGTATGAGTGGTCTATTTGCCACAGACCTGACAAACAACACACCAATGCTGATGCACTGTCCAGACATCAACCGCCTTCTGTCAACACGGCCAGTCATCATGCGACACTTGATGAATCCTTTGAAGAGATCATGGCGCCTGTTAGAACTGTTCAGGACGTCTTAGGTGCTGTGGGAATGACCCCTACTTGGTCATATCGTGAACTGTGTGACATGCAAGCGGCGGACCCAATAATTTTACAAGTATTGGCTCAATTCCCAGAACGTCCCTCCGCTACAGGACGATGAAGATCTCATCCCAAATTGATTGCTTATCGCAAGATTTGGCACCAGCTGGCCCTCGATGATGGCATTCTATATCGTTTTTGCCCTGCCACCCCTGCTGACGGTGGGGAGGATAAGCAGTGGCTTGTTTTACCAACTTGTCATGACAATGAAGGTCATTTTGGAGCCGATAAAACGATAGGTCGTGTTTCTGACACATGCTGGTGGCCAGGCTATACCAAGGATATATATGAATACATCCAATCTTGCGAGATGTGCAGCCGAAGGAAGCCCATGTCCAAGGCCAAAGCAATGCTACAGAATGTACCTGTAGGAGGTCCTATGGAAATGATAGGGCTAGACTTTATTGGGCCTTTGCCAAGTACTGAAGCAGGCAACAAACATGTTCTAGTGGTGGTGGACTATTTCACTAAATGGGTCGAGGCTTTTCCACTACCGGACCAGAAAGCTGAAACAGTGGCCCGAGCTCTGATGCGAGACGTTGTTTCTAGATATGGAGTTCCAGTCGTCATACATAGCGACAAGGGAGCAAATTTCGAGGGCAATGTCATGAAGCAGTTGTGTCAATTACTCGGTATGAAGAAGACTAGGACAACTGCTTACCATCCCCTGAGTGATGGATTAGTTGAAAGAATGAATAAGATCCTCATGGAAGCCATCTCAAAGTATGTTTCCAACAACCAGCGTGACTGGGATCTGTGGCTTCCTCTTGTATTGTTTGGCTATCAAACTTCGAAACATGCGTCCACTGGAGAGACACCGCACCGACTCATGTTTGGCAGAAAGGCACGTCTACCTATAGATGTGGAGCTACAGAATCCCCTTCCACAACCTCAACCAACGACTGATTTTAAGCAAGCAGTTGAGAAACAGTTACAGATGACAAGAGAATTTGCAGACAATGAGATAGTGCAAGCTCAACACAGACAAAAAAGGAACTATGACGACAGTAGCCGTGGTTCTGTGTACAAGGTAGATGATTACGTTTGGCTGTATAACCCAGCAATACCTAAAGGATTATCTCCAAAGCTTGCTAAGCGATACACTGGACCATTCAAGGTTATAAAGGTTCATGGTAGCACCAATGTCTCTATCAGACGACCCAAAGGAGGACGTGTTCAGCGAATTCATGTCAACAGAGTGAGTCCATGTTACCGAAGAATGCCCAGCCAGACTCCAGAATGTTCTACAAGAAATAACCATGCAACCGGACGAGCTTCTCATGATCAACGTCATCCGTCATCTACATCGCCCGAGGTGGACATCCATCATCACATCGACGAGGAGGAAGCAGTCTTGGTAAGAGCCAACGGCAATGCGGTTAATGTTCCACCTGTTCAAGTCCTTCCAGCACAACCGATGGTTCCACCTGCACCTCCGCCTGTTAGTCGTGTTGGTCGCCGACTCGTTCAGCCTGCCTGGATGAGAGCCGGGGATTACAACGTTGGATATTATTGACTCGAGTGTTGTGATTGATCTACCTGTTCGTCGTACTGATCTTAGAAGACGTGAGAACCCGTTTCATTACTAGAGGGGGAGGAATGTAGCGCGAGTAATTAGATGCATGTTTACGTTAGCACTGCGTTATAGCACGTTAGTATGACATCATGACTGTTGCCTATTTAGACCATTACACTTGCTAGATTATTTAGTCTGCATTGAGTACAGCTACGCGTTATAGCAACAGGATAGAGTTGCTCTACTGCTGTGTCGGACCACTGCATCTGCTGCAAGCACTAACAGTGAGAAGTGCTACAAGAGCGTGTGAATCCTTGTGGCGCCTAAGTGCAAGCACGCGTCATACACATGTCTAAAAACGCGTTCCGGGTGACATACTGGCGTCTGCGACACTGGGAATTGCGTCACTGCATTCTGAACAGCGAACAACGGTGGAGTACCTTCTGAATGGACGAGATGTATTCGCTACATTTCCGACTGGTTTTGGAAAGTCTGCTATTATCCAATGCTGATTGCGCGCGTGCGAAGTCCTCGTGGGCGGCTAAGTATAGACGTGATGAAGACTCTGGTGCACGCACACATCTTACTTTTAGTTTCAGCTTCAGTTCTTCGATATTTTCAAGCCTGCGGTGAGAGGACATGCACAGCAGCGTCGCTAGACCATCACCTTTCACAACTGGTCGCGCGGTAGTCTCGCCAGTCGAGCGGTTAGACTAGTTAGCGGTCTGCCGAAGAATCAAAGAGTTGTGGTTTTATGGTCCACCAAAATATCGCCGCAAACACTGTAATATAGTGTACTATGGTATTGACTCTCTAGGCTAGTCACGCAATACTAAGTGTACAAGTACTGTGTCTGCTTATATACTAGTGCTATTCGTACACGCATGCGCAATGTAGTCTACTCCTCTTACATCTCCTTTCCAAAAATGTTCTATCTAAGCTAGCAGTAAAGTCTAGACAACGTAATCCTTCAGGTAAGCAGGTTTTTTCACAACTCGTTTGCTGCGGGCGACATTCGTTGTTTCTGTGTGTTTGGAGATCGTTGCGGGTGTTATTCTGCTTTGTTGTGACGTCTTCATTTGTGTTGTCTGTTGTTTGGGTTTTGTTGTTGCTGGTGCTGCTCGTAGATGTTTTCTATTTCTGCGAAGAAGTCGTCCGTCTTCTGTAGTGACATCATAGGATCGAATGTTTATTTGTCTCTGAACGGTTGCTGGTTTCCACTTGTGGTCGTAGGCGTTGAGTGGTTGTATGTGGACAGCTTGACCAGGTTGAAGGCGAGGCAGATCCTTTACTGTTTTGTTATAGTAATGGGCTTGTTTTGCTTGTCGTGTTGCTAGTTCCTGAAGAACATCGACTGGTATCTGAGCTTTCAGTAGCTTTGCAGTGGTAGGTAGAAGAGTTCTGGTTCTCCTACTCATCAGTCGCTGTGCTGAGCTAGTTTGCATTCCTGCTGTTGGCGTGTTGCTGTGATCCAACAGTGAAAGCCATGGGTCTGACCCAGTGATCTTTGCTTTTCCCATGATGTGTTTTGCGGTTTTGACTGCACTTTCTGCTTTCCCATTTGATTGGGGATACCCTGGACTCGAAGTGATATGGTCAAACTGATGTCTTGGCAAAGTCTTTGAATTTATCTGACGCAAACTGTGGTCCATTGTCTGATACAACTGCTGATGAAATTCCATATCTTGCGTAATGACTTTTCAGTTTTCTGATGACTGTGGCTAAGTCCATACTGTCCAAACGATCTATCTCCCAAAAAGTTACTGTAGTAATCGACTGTAATCAGATAATGCTGATCTGAAAGCGTAAAGATATCCAGTCCGACTTTGCTCCATGGTCTACTTGGGATTTGGTGTGGTGTTAGCGTTTCTTTCTGCTGCTGTGTGTCAAGGGCTTGACAAACTTTGCATTGGCTGACATAAGCTGCAAAGTCAGCAGTCATACCGGGCCAGAATATGCATTGTCTGGCTCGACGTTGACATCCAACTATGCCTAGATGTGAGCTATGTATCTTTTGCAAGGTATTTGCTCTCATCGATTTTGGTAGGACACATCTATCATTTCTGTATATAATGTTATGTTGCACAACTAGCTCATCTCGATAGCAGTAATATGGAAGTAAATCCGGTGGAAGGTTGTTCTTGTTTGGCCATCCTTGTACAATTATAAGCTTGAGCTGTTGCAATGTAGGGTCTTTCGCTGTTTCTTCTTGGATTTGTGCTATTGCCTCTTGTGTTAGAGGTATGTAATCCGCCATATTGATATGTTCGATTTCAATTGCAACATTGGTCTGTTGGTGTACCACTTCCAAATGGCTGGATGATGGTCCTTTGTCAGTAGGTAAATAGGCTCGTGACAGTGTATCAGCTAAAAACATCTGAGTACCACGCTTGTAGGTAACTGTGATGTCGTAACGCTGTCGCCTGAGAAGCATCCTTTGCAGTCGTGTTGGTGTCTTCTGTAGATGTTTTTCGACCATAGTTTCTAAAGGTTTGCGATCAGTTTCTACCGATACTGGTCTGCCGTAGGTGTAGTGGTAAAACCTTTCTATCCCAATAACGATTGCAAGTAATTCCTTCTCAATTTGAGCGTACTTTTGTTCTGTCGTTGTCAGAACCCTGCTTGCGTAGGCTACCGGCTTGCCTGCTTGCATGAGAGCTGCTTGCAGACCTTTCCTGACGGATCGCACCGTACTGTTGTCAGCTCAGCCGAGTCAAAGTATTGCAGTACGGGTGCTTCAGTAATAGGGTTTTTTTATTTCTGACTCATCGTCTTCCATACGGTAAATGCGGTACGGTTGTTTTGGTGAAGCTGTCTTCTTTTGTGATTGTTTCTGCCGGCAAACGGAAGCAAAGTGGTTTGCTTTGCCACACTTGGAGCATGTTTTGCCTAGTGCTGGATATTGTCTTGGACCTTTGTCATGTCGTCGTCCACAATACTGACATGTCTGCGGTACCCTAGCGGTTACCGTGGCTTGTCTCCTCCTAGGCCTGTTGCGTGTGCTGTACGCGGTCAGTGCATGCACGTCATCGCTGAAGCTAATGGCTTTGGCTTGTGCAGATGTTGACTCTGCGGCACGGCATATGAATATCGCGGTCGCCAAAGTTAATTTGGCTTCTTGCAGCAGTTTCTGACGGATGTCATGGTTGCGTATCCCATGGACTATCTTGTTGCGCAACAAAATCTTGGATCGCACCATAATTGCATGCACGAATCATGCTTCTTAGCGAAATTAGGTAGTCAAGAAAAGGCTCACCTTGCTTCTGTGCTCGCTGCGGGAGCTGGTACCGTTCGTAGATCACGTTTGTTTTGCTGAAGCAGTACGCTTCCATATGGCGAAGCACTACTGCCATATCATTTCTATCTTCACCTTCTGCGAAGAGCAAGGTGTCCAGAACCTCGAGAGCTTCTGCCGGCAGGCATTGCTGGAAGGTCGCCACTCGCTCCTCGTGCGATCTTCTGGTCATTCGGGACGAGACCTCGAAAGATTCCCATCTTCTGCGAAACGTTCACCAGTTTTGTGCCAAGTTGCCTTTTAGACTCAATCTCTCCGGCAACGGGACTGTCACATTCGTCAGATGAACGAGATCGCGTGGCTCCGGTGACTCTCGTACTTGTGTAGCCGTAGACATTGTTGCTCATAAACAGTCTCCTGCGAGTCACTGCACTTCTGACACCTTGTAATATAGTGTACTATGGTATTGACTCTCTAGGCTAGTCACGCAATACTAAGTGTACAAGTACTGTGTCTGCTTATATCCCAGTGCTATTTGTACTACGCATGCGCAATGTAGTCTACTCCTCTTACAAACACTGCAGACGTCTCTACTTTGTTCGTAAGATCTCATGGCATTTACAAATGATATGTTGATCTAGGTAGAGCGATCTTACGCTGTTAGACTACCATCTAGCATCGCTTTTGATAAATACTTCCGAAATCATTCTAGTATCGACTTGGTCCAGACTAGAGTTTGCGCGCTTCGCGCAGTCTCTGGTCTGAAAGTTCGAGGCTAAGACTAAGCTAACCTCGTACCCAGGCCCTCTTGCGCGCCCGGAGAAGAGGGCCTGGTACACGTTGTATTTGCATGCGCGCATAAATTAGAAGGAAATCGTGGTAATGGTTGCACGCATGCGGTACCGACGTTGTTTAGAATCTCGAGCCGATAATGTCGCGCGCAATGAGATCTAATTTGGCAAATGGTGGATGAAGGCAGAGCTTCCGGTTTTGATATGGCTTTGCACTACGCTCTAGGCAAGCTTAATTAGGCTGTGTAATGTAGAGCTGAAAGAACAGCAGCGTGTTGTCTACAACGGAAACGATCGCGACGTGTTCCAATTCGTCTGGCTTCCTACAGGATACGGTAAATCGCTGTGCTATCAACATAGACCGTTTATGGTTGACTTAGCTAGGGAAATGTGGTCAAGAAGATTGTGGATAGGTCGTACGCGTACGCGTCATTGTCGTGTCACAGCGCTGGCAGATCTGTTGTGGAAGAGCGTCTGTCATAGAGATACAAATCCCCAAAATAAGCTGAAACTTCTTCTGCAGTCCTTCTCGGTACGCAAACCCTGTAAACAACCTGACAGACTGCAGTACGAGTAGACATGGCTGAAAGACAAACGCGACACTCCAAGCAACTACCATAATAAACAAGGTCAATACTTAGGCTCTGGGTCTAGATCTAGGGCTTCATCACTACTCACACAGAAGCTGTCGATTGCGCGCGACATCATCGTCTCGAGATTCTAAACAACGTCAATTCCGCATGCGTGCAATCATTACCACGATTTCCTTCTAATTTATGCGCGCATGCGAATACAACGTGTACCAGGCTCTCTTCTCCGGGCGCGCAAGAGGGCCTGGGTACGAGGCTAAGTCTAAGCGTATGTGGACACGTCACGTGTAACCTTTGTTTTCAGGTCCCAAATGTTTGGAATAAATTCGAATCTTGTTATTCACGCTATTTTCGATAGAAATCGACACTCCCCGTGTAGCGCTTGATACAGAAAACGTGTAGGTTGACAGAATTTGGAGAGACGAAGAGTAGCTTCAATTGGCAAGATATATTCGATTGCTAGAAGCTTTGCGAAGGACGACGAAACGTACAGTTCACACTGGGCGTGTGTTCAACTAAACTGGAACGTGTAATGTTTGCGTCACCAAGAAATTCTAGGCGGAATCGACCCCTCAAGAGAGGACCATGTACAATTTTTGAAGTTTTTGTTACGCAAACCTTTTCCTTTGCATGCCGAGTGTGTATGCGGCCCGGTTTGGGAATTGACGATACGCTCCTTGGAACGAAATTTTCCGATAAGTCCATTTTTGGCGTTATACGAGTCTCTACATCTTACGAATGCGCATGAGGCCTATTGTAGTAGCCTCGTACCCAGACCCTCTTGCGCACCCGGAGAGGGCCTGGGTACGAGGCTAGCCAATTAGTCAGAGCCGTATCAGGGATGCGAAGAATCTAAAATGGCGGCCCATACAAAAGTATCCAAACGCATCCAAACCGGATCTCTCAGAACTCCTTACAGAAATCTCGGACCCACGTAGCGCTCATCTTCAAACGTTCCTAATGGTAGCCAGACTATCACCGCGGACATTAAGCGCCTCCGAAGCCAGCTATCGGCAAGTAAAATAACCCGATTTATTCTTTCGCATTTCACATTTCACTTATGTCAGCCAGGCTAGCGCCTCACTCGAAGCAGCTACAACGACGAGAGTTACACCAAACGATTCGCTCTTGTCCGAAGAATTGCACTGAACGAACAGCTAGAAATGTGCAAAGTCACCTTGTATTAGTCAACTGCTGCCATGCAGTTCCACGTACTGCTTCCCACAACGCCATGTTGTTCCGGTAACGTGTGTACATGTGACTACCGTTTGGAAGCCTAGCTGCTACTTCCACCTGCTGCTAAATGCTGCTTACAGTTGCGTGTAGTTGAACATGTACAGTACGACTATATATGTTCAACGGCGCGGCGTCCTGTCTGACTATCTGTGCATGTAAGCGTGTATCTCTTCCGTGGAACCCTAGGTAATGGGAGTTGTTTATAGATGCAATCAGTGTTATTACGTACATCCGTGAGCTGGTACGTACTTCCGTGTATGCTGAGCGTAACGTGAGAGTTGTCTAGAGATGCAATCAAAGATTGAAATCCCGGCCGAGCTGCACACGTTTACTAGGACTGTCATTTCCATTTCAAACTATACAAGTCTAAAAACATTTTGAAAAAATGATGGATATGTACTTATGTCATTTATGCCCATCTCCTACATCACAATCTTTTTACCTAAAAAATAAAAAACATTTTGAGAAAATGATGGGTATGTAGAGATGGGTATGTACTTAATCATGCTCATTTCCTTCATCACAATCTTTTTACCTAAATTAATTACAACGCAGCAGTCGTGTGTGACACTACTCAACCTTACAGACAAGATGAACAGTCAACTGAAAACATGATCAGATCAAAATATGAGTAAATTCTAAAATAAATGATAATGTATTTAATTATCTAGACGCAGACCGGAAGTAGTCGGCATTCAGCTTCTGGTGGAAGTCAAAATTTCACACTTGCTCGCGTAGTATACTTTTAACATATCTAAAAATACATGAAACAAGTCCAAAACATTTTGAAAAAATGATGGGTATGTACTTATGTCATTTATGCCCATCTCCTACATCACAATCTTTTTACCTATATCGCTTGCAGCAGTTGTGAATGTGATGTACGAGATGGGCATTAAATGACATAAGTACATACCCATCATTTTCTCAAAATGTTTTTGGACTTGTATAAAGAGAGTTGCAACGACCCCGTATTTTGGACTCCATTTTGACTCCAACTGCGCAACTACAATAATCTGGAAAAAATCGTATGAAACAAATAACGTTTCCATAATAACTGAGCTGTTACCCTACTCAAGCAGAAACGTGTAGCGTAAAATCGAGGTCGACTGAACGTCAGTACGTATCGCTTCTCGTTGGTCTTGGTTTCAGAAAGTAGTTGCTGAGAGATATGAAGCTTACAACAAACCGCATTACACCCTAGATTTGTTCCTCGCACCCTATGCACTCTAACAGAAAACCTTCGAAGTAGAACTAGGCGATCGGAACGTTACTTTCCAAGGACTCTTGCAGAACCTCTCGCGTTAGCCTCGGAATTCGGTTTATGTCACCCTAACTGTGCAACATGTATCTTAGACTTATCTGTGAGCACATTAAGACGTATAATCTTTTGAAAACGATCAATCAGTTAAAGAAATAATCAAGCGAGACTACGCAAACTACAAAAGACAGTATAAATTCTAAGCAGCAATCATACTCTCTCTCTCTCTCTATATATTTTTTATATGCATATATATATATATATATTAAATATATTCTTCTTCTATGCAAACTACCCCAAACTGCCCCAGACTACCCCAAACTACCCTACCCACCCAGTCCCTAAACATAACTACATTACAGTAACAGGAAAATCCCACAAGTCATCAAAGTCCAGGTTCAGTCTACTGTATAATAGCTTGGCATTATACTGCCACAGCCTCTCGGACAACTGTTCCATCAAATTTGAGTATGTCTCAGAAAAAGGTATGTTGTTCATTGATGAAGCTTTTAAGGCTATGGTCTTCAGCGTCTCTACACTTGAGGGAGACCAGTGCCCTAAAGTTTCTACAATGAGCGGGTAGAAATGACCACCTGCTTGAGTAATCACCCTGTCATGCTATTCGTTATTCTATATTTCACCAGCTTCTGCTGCGGCACATGGTTTTATGGCTGCCTTGGAGACATAGGATGGTTGCATAGAACTCTTCACTGACACATCAAAGAATGCGGGACGGCCCTCCAGGAAATCTGGGTGAAACACATCACTAGGTCGATTATTGCTTTCCCCTCCGCACTTTTGTTCCCGTTTGGAATCTCTGTTATCAACAAGCAGTGCATGCCAGATAACCTTGCTTATGTTGCATTATGGCGTTTTATGCGAAGAGGTCCATGCTCACAGCCAAGGACATGGTCACCAAAACAATCCATGATATGTCCGCATGGACATCTTGCTGCTTGTTGACTGTCGGGAAAGATAGAGATTCCAAGCCAGTATCTACATGCTAAAATATATTCATGTCTGAGCATGGCCAGGCCGAGATTTGGGTTAGAGATTGCCCTTAACCACGCCCCTGCAAGAGGTGTAGAGATGGTATAAATACGTGCTTGATACCGAAGACTGAAACCCTCTTTCAGATTTGACAACAGATGAGAATCAATTCTTGATTGGATTTGACGTTGCGAAGCATTTGTGAGATTGGGTGGGATTGTGTCACTTCCAAGATACTTGGGCAATATGTTCCTAGGGTGCACGTGGTTCTCACCTGGAATGCAGACATAAGGACTGTTGGTGATGTCATCTACGTCAGTTGTATTGGAAGCATTCTTGTCCAGGAAGAAGCTGACAAGGTTCCGAGAAAAGTCACAGATTCCAAGAAAGGCTGCAGAAGAGGTTGGTACAGCTTACTTTAACCCAAGACCACCAACTTTCATCAGAAGTGTAGCCTGCTGCCATGCAAAGTCAGAGATAGACGAGTGGGTTATAACACTCAAAGATCTCCGGAGTCCTTTGTCAAAGCGTACAAACTGGTCACTGCCAAGACTTGCAGGAACGGTTCGTAGGAGACTGTTCAGTTTACAAGAACCCAAAAACCTTCTCAAGAGGTGTAGTTCCACTTGCAGATTGTCCAAATCTTGGAGATGGCTTTGAGAATTCAGAACTTTATCGACAACCATAGCAAGAGTTGAATCAATGAAATCATCTTTACCATATACTGGTGACCCAAGTAGAGTAGCGCCTCCCTCTGACTGATAGACTCATTTGATTTCAGATGGAAATTCGGGAAAGGTCTGATCGTCAGAGGGCCAGAAAACTTCAAATTTATCAACATTGACCAGTAGGCCTAATAAAAAGGGCCGTGTTGTAGGAGAGCATCTAATAGCATTTTGACAGCCTGCCGAGTTCCAACAAAAGTGCCATCATCTAAGTACCAGAGAGAAATTTCTATTCCTGGAATAGTGCCAACATCATCCACAAGTTCCATAATAACCAGCGAAAAAGGTAAAGGTCCTAGAGGGTCTCATTGCTGTACTCCTGCTGATGCAACAATGCGGTGGTTGCCAAACCTCAGTTCTCCTTTTGTGTGGTATGACCACGGCACCCATGCCATTAGTTCTGGAAACTCTTTCACAAGTCGTTTCAAAAACGTAGTCCTGCTGCATTCATTAAATGCATTAGTCATGTCAACCTTGAAGCAGCAGAAATCCTCTGAACTGTTATGACGATCAATAATGGTACGTAATGTGTGAACCACACTCTCAAGGCCTTCTTTGATCCCAACACCCACTTGACCGTAAGGAAGAAATAGCTCAGGAAGGTGGGGGTTTGCAAACAAACAACAAATTGTGCTTGTTAATCGACGGAGAGTATCACCTACTGCGATAGGACGAAACCCACTACTGCTTTTCTGAATTGCAGTTGGTGGTGCACCAAGTAACCAAGGTGCAATGCGTCGATCCGCTTTCCCAGACAACAACAAGTTCATAAGCATGGTGAGATTATCAAGGCAAGTAGCAGCCGCTGGAACATTAGTGCCTTTGATGGCATCTAATAGGTGTTGAACACGAAGTTGTGAATAGCCAGGACTAAACCCTCCAGGGAAAGCTTGTAAACAAGACTGGACCGTACTTGAATCAGCTGCAAGTGCTGGACGTAATTCTTCACACCAAGTAGGGAGAACATGGTCAGGATGACGACGTTGCAAATCTGTCAGTGCATCTTCATTGTCATGAGATGCACAACCTTGGGAGCTCAAGGAACGCATTGCATCACTATACCTGCCCTCTTTTGCCAATCTCAGTGTCCGAATACTGTTACTGCGCTGTACAGACAAGACTTTTCGGGGTCTAGCGACAGCCTTGGCCTCCTGCCATAAACCACAAAGATCACCTTCTTTCCAACGTAGTGTGTGTTCAATATAGTTTTCACTGCACACCGTTTACTTCTGCCTCCTCTGGGCGGGGAACGAAGAACAGCTTTGGCAAACATCAATAGCCTCGTAAATCCCCAGATGCCATTTCTGCTGTTGCAATAATTGAATTCATCAGCAAGAACTAGGGCAAGAAGTGGTCGGACATATGCTGGCACGTGCAGAATGGTGTTTAAAAGTAAATTGGCAATTTTAATCATAACAGAATAACACGTTTCTTCTTCATCTCCATAGGGCTTGCCAAAAGTAGTAGCTGCTTCAATACCGTCTAGAACTATGTCAGTGATTACCTTTCAAAACAAGGACTTTGCATTTCACTGGCAGCTTTAGTACCATCGGCAGCTTCAGCACCATCGACAGCTTCAGCACCATCGACAACAGATTCAGACGTACAGCGGTGTGAAGTTCCATCACGTAACCATGGAGACAACATAGGTGCAACCATTTCACCTCTGCATCGGGAAAGACCTGGTCCTAAAGAACGACGGCACCGACTAAAGCGTTTCTCGTAAGCAAACCCACAATCAGAACAAAGGCGACGATTGTAAGACTCAAGGAAATTCGTATCCGGGAACTGACGATAAGTTATATGACATGAGTTGATATGCTGGAACAAAGACCCTGTGTTTGTCGAGACAACCGCACAAAAAGGACACTTTGTAACTTCTTGAGAGGAGCAGCGTTGAGAAGGATAGGAAGTTGGATAATCAATTTCCTCGTCAGACTCAGACATAGCTCCAACACACAGGAAATGTGACACAAAGCCCAATTTGTGTTTTTGTGTGTGTTTTCATGAGGATTTGCGTGGAAAACGAGGCAAACCCATGTGTGGGTTTGTGAAACAGATACCCACAGAAACTTTGCAAAACCCACAAAGAATCCACAAAAAAACCACGTAAAACCATAAGAAACGTGCCATAGCCCACCATAACCCACCTTGAGGGTTTTGTAAAATTAAGAAACCCATACATAAACCTGCGAAATCTACTATGGGAAACGCTCTTAATTAGAGGCCCCGCCATTTTGATTTCTAATTTAGGGTTGAGTTTGCTATATATAGACTTTTTTTATTGAATTCAATCGTCTATAATTATCGGTGGAACCCATAAAAACCCATGGAACTGCCAATGCAAATTGCAACGGTAAGTGAACATTGAACTGATTGTAATCAGGTTTGATTATATTTCCAGTTACCTTATCTAATCGCCACATCTTGCAATTACGTGCTACTAAACATTTGGCACGCTTACTCTAGATTAGCAAAAATGCACTCTAGAAGTGTAGTGTCTTTGCTTTCTTTTCACGTTCAGTAGCAGTCCTTGTCAGTTATCTGCTTTTTCACTGACGATTCATTTGCCCAGGTGATGAATCGCTGATGTGGTTTCTTTCAGTTGAACCGTCGTAAAACGAGCGACCTCTGCATTGCTGAGCATTCATCTGTACTTGAGGATTTTATCGTTTTCTAGTAGAAAGCAGTCGTTGCAACTGCAGTAATACAGACAAGAAGAGACAAGAGGTACATATTAGTTTGTTTTTTCTGAATCTTGTTCAAAAGCCTCAATCCCTGGCAAGCTCCATCCATGTCCGTAGCTTGAAGAAACTACCGACATTTCTGTTTTCGGCTGGCTTAGGCTTCTTCATTGATGGTTTCATCTACATACAACATCACAGGAAAATGTGAAACAGCCTAACTCATTCTACATCTGAAGAGCGACATTCACGGCACGTAGACATCTCTACAAACCACGTCAACTAAGACCCAAGTCGCTGGACTGCGCTGTACATGTGGTAGGTGAAAGCATAATCCTATTGCAGACGCCGCGACAGCGAACCGCCAAAACAGACTGCCGGTTGAGTCCAAGTGCCCGCGTATTTGCAATTTCAACAGTGCGTGACGGTGATTGGTTACAGAAGACTCCCGTTCAGGTACGCATTTTTCAAGCGTGACGCCGATTGGTTCATTTCGATCCTCCTTGATTCTGCTGCTTCCGGTCACATCTTGGGAGGCCCAAGGTGGTAGCTGTTTAGTCTCTCTAGACTTGCTACTTGCTACTCTACAATCAACTAAGTATGAAAGTAAACACTATCAGTCTGGTTGGTAGGCGTGACTTTGGATCACGAGTGCACCCAGGGTGGTAGATGACATGCCAACAAAACATTGCAACATTTCTGTCTTCCTGTAACAACTGCATTGGGTTTTGCGTGTGTTTCGAAGGTTCCAGTGGGTTTTCGTAATCTGCAGTCGTGCTCTGCTGTCAAGTTGATTTTGTAACAAAACGCTAGCGGAGGTCATTTACTACTACATCACTTTTGATTAGCAGCTTTCCTGGCGTTTAGTTACTGTAAACGCATCAGTTCTCTGCTCAGGCTGGGTTTCAGATTTCCCAACTATTGATATGTGGGTTCTTTCATCAAAACCCTAAAAACCCATATTCCTTGTGTTTCGTATAGACGTAGTCATATACGCGGTCAATAGAGCTCAAATAAATAGTTCCCTAGACTAGGCGAGAAAGAACTACAAATGTCTACGAATTCTAGCTATTCTGCCTGTCTCATGCAGCATTACCAGCTGCGCGTGCGTCAAATAAAACCCATGTTGTGTGTTTGGAACGTTTCATGCTGTGTTTTTGATGGGTTTTACGAATTCGGTCTACAGAAACCCATGTATAACACATGTTAACTTAGATGGGTTTTGTGTCACATTCCCTGTGACACGAACAGGATCGAGCAGACAGCTATCAGAAACTAAGTAGACTGAAGAATGCGTTGACCTTGTCTAAACAAGCGAGCTGACAGTTATCAAAGAACCAAAACAGAGGAAGAAATCGCAGACAAGAATCATAGCGTAAACATCGCCATGACATATCGGTATATATATATATATATATATATATATATATATACTAGAATCTATAGCCCGTTCTTCGTACGGGCAAGATACTGTAGTGTAAAGATAGGTCTGTGGACACGTCACGTGCAATCCTTGTTGCGAGGTCCCGGATATGCTGAATAAATTCGAATCTTGCTCTTCGCGCTTGTTTCGATAGAAATCGACACATTCCCCGTGTAGCACTTGCTGCAGAAAACGTGTAAGTTGCATTCGGTGCAAATGCAATCAGAATTTGGAGAGAAACGAAAGCGGTAGAAGAGTAAGTTTCGTCGGCAATAGATATATTCGATTGCTCAAAGCTTTGCGAAGAACGACGATGCATACAGTCTACACGGGACTGGTGTGGGCGTGTTTTCGAATGAAATGGAATGTGTAGCGTTTGCGTCATCGAGAAATTTTACGCGGGGTCGACCCCTTGAGGGGAGACCCGGTCCATAGTTTTTTAAATTCTTTTTCGCAAACCTTCCCCTGTGCGTGCCGATCTCTCTTGCGAGAACGGACAAAAGACGTGGTCGCCAAACGCGAACACACACACACACACACACACACACACACACACACACACACACACACAGACAATTTGAGCTTTATATATTATATATACCGTATTCGCCCTTAATAACGCCCTGGGCGTATAGAAGAGAAACACTTTTTTCTGGACGTATACTAGGGCATGGGCGTTATTTTGGTCCTAGGAGTATATGGTCACTAAATGTTGTCGTCTGGCCAGTCATCATCTAAATACTTGAAGACAGAAATACCACATGTTCAAATGCTTGCATTTATCCATTTGCAAGATCCAAGGTACTGGTATCCATTCAGCATCAACATACACGCAGAAACTAGACACTGTACACACGTGGTCGGACTGAAGCCCGTCAAGAGCATCAGCGGCGGTAATTGCAACGAAGACATGAGTCTAGCGGCACGCACTCTCACTCAACATTGACACCAGCTCTTCAAACGCACACAGACGGAGACGAATGTTCTGCGGACCCATTTTGTTTTGTCTGCGCATGCGTATTCCGGGCTTATACTAGGGCATGGGCGTATAGTTGGGCATGGGCGTTTTTCGGGCTGAAAGTTCTGACCTGTCGAGCATGGGCGTATATACGGGCATGGGCGTTATTTCGGTATGGGCTGTAATTATTACGGGCGAATACGGTATAATAGTGTGTATACAAAAAAAGTCTATACAAACTGCACGCAAAAATTAATAGTTGCTCTAAATGACAAAAACTCTTTATGCCCATAAAATTTTATATTTACGTGAGTCACTGAGCAACCTAAAAAGAAACAACAACAGCAGCAACCACTACAACAGCAACAACAACAATAGCAACCGCTTTAAAGTAAAAGAGAAAAAAACAAAATAACAATTTTAAGAAGTTATTATTAAATTTTTAAAAATATTTAGTTAAATTTTAAATTGAAATGTTAAAAACTTAAATTCAAAAATATTAGGTCTTTCAAATTACTGTTTTGAAAAGACAATTAAGAATTAGAAAATAAATGCAGAAAATTACAAAATTAGATACATATAAACTGTAATACCAAAACATAGAAGGGTCCAACCGCCCATTGACCCTCTATGTCTACATAAATAAGACCTGTATATTTTCATTACCTGTTCACAATGTTGTCCCTGAGGAGATGTATAGTAATTTAATTAATACGTTAATTGATGTATATGTAAGTACAAAATGTGCTGCTGATATACATTCCTATAGACTAGGAATAAACGTATGGACATAGTTTTGAATGCATGATAAGGAACACTAAAACATACAAGTGGGTGTAATGAAAGCAACAAAACATTTACTAATTAATCAAATATCTCAAACAAAGGTAGAGTGATGTCTTCCATTCTACATAACTACATGGTATACACAATTCACATCCTTCCTACTTCACATTCGTTATCAGTTTTCTTCTTGCCATGCTTCGACTCCCCAGTTCTCCTCCTACTTTGGTTGTTTTTAAGTTATGTTTCTTTTTCCTTTGTACTCCCTTGCAGAAAATGTAAAGACATACATTGAAATATCTAGCTATCATTTTTCTCTTAGTATTATGACATGTGGGATAGACACACAGTCATCAGTGAGTCCCTCAGCCATCCGTATCAAAACCTCTTTCACATTTCTGGTAGCCATCAAAGTATCTTCTGCTATACATTAAAACATTAGCTCTACTTTCAACATCATATCAAATGTGCGACCTGTAACATGCTCAAGACAGCCATTCTTGAATTCTCTCAAACTAGTTAGTGTTGCAAAACTGCTATGATCTGGAGCTGAATTTAAGACATACTCAAGGCAAGCATCACACACTACCTCATTTTTCTTAATACTATGGACACAATAACCCACAAGATAGAACAAACTGTTACACTCCGCTTTAGTCAATTCCTCTACAGACTTGGCTTCTGAGATTTCAATTTCCATCAACTCTGGATCAGGATTCATTGATAGTTGTATTGGTTGGGAAAGGAAATCAACAGCATAATCTGTGTCATCATGTTGATAGCTTACACGATTCCCACCTAGAGGTTGCATAAACTGAACAATGCTGATAATTTTTAGTGCACATTTGAAAGCCACAGGTGATGGTACAGAATTGTTTAGCCTTACTACACTAAAAAGGTTCTCAAGACAATCTTGAGTGAGGCGTGAAGTCAGCAGAAACTTATGTCCACTACCAAGCAACTCCTCTTGTATGTCCAGCACAGAAGTTGTTGCCATTATGACACCTGCTTGCACAGGCTTCCAGTTTTCTTTTCCACTAATCTTCAAAGACTTGAAGAGTGTGACCACAGACCAAATAACAAAAAATCCATTATGTTAGCAGAAATACAGCATGCCAATGAAATATGTGATGAGAACGAGCATGCACAAACTAACATGCATTCATGATCATTTCAAACAAGATGACATATCTCAGTACAGACCATTACCCTCATCAGGTGACAGATGGTCTTCTTGCATAGCATCAGCAGCATAGCTGTGATCTTGCACATCTGTTGTTACTTGAACACCAGCATTCAGAGAGTCTTCTTCCTTTGTGCTGTTTCGAGACTTTCTGCTATTCTTAAAGCCAACTTTCCTGTGGGGAAATATTGTTGGTACTGCATTCCATTTCAGTTTCTTCTTTCCACCTTTCCTGTGTTGCTCAAATTGAGAGCTATCAAAATGAGCCTTGAAGAAATAAACAGAAATTTTACAAGGCGCTTCTTACGGTAATTTTACTAGTATCAAGTGTGGATAGTAAATATATAGATATATACAATCGCAAAGTTATACTGCAGGTAGCGTGAGAGCAGCCAACAAGCACTAATTTCAAACTTTATCGAACTGTGTAGTGTTCTAATGTGTACTGCAGATATACGAGCTTGTTGGCACCATCCAAAATGCCGCATGAAACTAACAATCAATTATATTCTTGTGCCCTGTGCACACAGTCTAGCTACAGCCCTCTAGCAGGCGTAAGACGTTTGCTAAGACGTTCTTTTTGACACTTGTTCATACATGCTTGTACACAATGTTCTTCTTACGTCACACAAGTAAGAATAAAGTGTAGGAGTCCAATTCTTTCGGCTGACTCGATTTGTCCACACTTTTCTTCTGGCAGGATCGCGCGGAAACCTGTACATGGTATGACCTTTCTCATATCTGTTGAAACAACCCCATGCACAGCAGGCGGGCATTGCTCTCAACCTTCAACAGTCAAAGAAAAAACCAAAAACAGTCAGTAACACGGATCTCGTACAAGCGCAGGTGGAGTTAAAATGGCGCCTGTACGTCTACGGCTGCTATTAGTAGCCTCGCAAGCCAGGCACTTTCGCGCAGTCGCTGAGCTAAACGCACTTGAATCACGCGAGGAGGAGGAGGAGGAGCTTTTCCTGAAATTTCTCCAGCGCGAGAAGAGCCTCGTCGCTTTCGAGAACGTCACAGTGACGTGGGACTCCGGATACACAGTCTTATAGCTTGGATAAGGCTAATTTGATTTTCTAAAGAGCTTGCAAATGTAATTGCGTTTGATACGTAAAGCGCAGACAAGCCCTCAGCGGAGAGCGCTTGAACACAAAAGCCAGTGAAGTTGTTGATGGACAAAATGCTGTTGAGTAATGAGCTCAAGAATGGCTTACATGGGACTGGTCCAGTGAACCTACACTCTACAGCAACGTTTCTTTGTACTGAACTCATCTGCACGTTTGAAACCGACTTATCAGTGTTCACGCCACTTTTGCGCGTCTACTCTGACATCAAGTCTGTGGGGGAAATGGTGTGAGAACTGCCGGCCCTGTTTCACTCAATGGTTCATCGAAGCAGTGGCATACAGCTTGTTGACCTCTCCAGACGGGAACGGAGTTCACGTCATGATCAGATCATGGCGTGTATTGCCAACGCAGTCTATCTGAAATGAACGTGTGACCGTACTTTCGACGTAGCATGCAGCTCTTTTTACGATATTGGTTTGGCTCGATCTTCTCACGGTAAACTGGTAAACACCTAGGCGTGGGAAAACAGAAGTGCAGTGGACCTACCATGTTCAGGAAGTGTAGAGTTGACTCGTATTTGCATGTGTTGTGTACTGTATGTGACAGGCAATGACATAATAACGGAAAACTTAGATACGGGGACACACCACAAACACACACACACGGGTACACACCACACACAGAACGGGGAACCTAGATACGGGGTTGTTTAGAGTACAGTGTAGCGCGGGCTCGATTCTGTTGTGCTATTACATTGGTGCTTAGGAGTGGGATGACCGAAGGAAAGGTTTGTGTCTCAGAACCATTTAGCAACGGAGAAATTGCGCAATGGATTAGACGCTTTGAGATTTGTTCTGACGCGAACAAATGGGACGATGCAACAAAGCTTGTTCGTCCACCTACCCTACTACAGAGACAAGCTCTCTCCGTCTTTGAAAGGCTTGATCTCTCCGAAGACGACCGGAAGTCAAACTCAGCTGTGAAGGCAGCACTCCTGAACGTGTTCGAGCCGAACACAGAGACGTCATGCCCGTCGTCAGCTGCAGCAGCGCCAATTGGGCAAAAGCGAGGATGTAGACACGTACGTCTACCAGTTGGAGCGTCTACTTGACCGTGCATGCCCGGGACTAGACAGGGAGGTAAGAGACCGCGAGTTGTTGGACCGCTTTATAGATGGATTGCCAAACAAAATCCGCGAGAAGTTGCTACTCGTCCCAGCGATGGAGTTACGAACCACTGTCGACGGCACCAGAAAGCTCTTATTGTTTGATCGCAGTCACAGATGTTCTGTAGACATCGGGCTGGTGTCAGTTGAGTCGGCTTATACTGGAATGTCTCACCTACCAGCGACGCTTGTCGTCGCAATACAGCCGGCTGTAGACGTGCCAGTAGCCCCAGATTTAGAGCGGCTTCTCACAGGATTGACCAACCAATTGCAAAGCCTGGAGACAGCTGTCATGAAATTCAACCATGAATCACGCTAGGAAAGGGAACCACCAACGCGATCTAGCCGAGGACGACGTCCGGTAGGACCGTGTTACTTCTGCGGTCAGATGGGACCTTGCAAGAGATTGCCGCCAGCCTTCTCAACAGAAGGTGAGACGATCATGTGACTTGCATCATATCGATTTACAACAACAATTTGGTGCGCATGGGGCTAGTGATCGTGCGCTGACTATCAAGGTTCCCATATGGCTGAATGAGACAAACTATGAATGTTTAGTTGACACGGGAGCGTCTGTGTCTCTTCTCCTTTTGTCTGTCGTAGTTGGATTAGACTTAAGGAATAACTGCAATGCAAAAATCAAAAATTCTTTTATGTTGGAAATTGATAGTTCTAGTTGCATACATGACAAGAAAAATTGTTTTAGATTTTAAGTTAAGTCTTCGCTGAGATATAGCACGTCAAAGTTGCTTCCGGTTCTTCAACTTTCGGTAACGCGTTATAACGGGCGTGGTGTAGCGTGACGTCACATAGGGGAGACTCCACGCTAGCGTGTATTGCAAACAAAGGAATTTGTGGCGAAAGAATGGTTCGGTGTTGCGTGGCTGCAGGATGCACCAATTCGCGCAAGTCATACGCAATCGTGTTTCAATTTTTGAAGATCCCCAAGCTAGGAAAAGAGTGGGAATCGCAAAATGTTGAGGACAACTGCAGAGACGTTTGTGTCGTCCGGGAGACTGCTACTGAGTACAACGCGTCTTACTGAGTGGACAGGAGTCTGCAGTAGCCACTTTTAGCCTGATTGCTTCGAGATTCGTACAGCCAGGTCTATTCAAAAAGTTGGTCTCGGTTGTGGAAGAGCGAAATTGAGGTCACCATATTCCATCTACCTGCCTCCACACTTCAAGGTCGCAGCACCCTGGAACCTTTGCAAAATAAAAGGAGAGACGTAATTGAGAAGCGGGAAGGTAAGGAAGACTCTTGTGCAGGACTAAAAGTACTGCAAATGGCTAAGAGAGGTCAGACTCTTGATGACTATATGACTCGCCTCTTGATCATCATGTGTAGTAAATGCAGTCGTATGCGTTACAGTATACTGTACAGTGAAGTCAAAACTTGTGTCGTACGTACTTCAACTAATTTTATTCTCTTTCTCACGTACAGCAATAGAGTTTTGCATGAAGTCACCAGTACACTGTGCCACTATTGTTGCTAGTATTCGACATTATTATCGTGTCATTATTTGAGACAACCTCAAGTACGTTTGACAGCACACGCACTCCACACGAGTACGTATCCATCATCTCACAACGACTGCAGCTGAAACCTGTGGACGTTGTTCACTTACCCGGATTTGCATCGATTACGTTGCTAACTCCTACTCCTGTACTTGCGATGATGACAAGCTATCGGGTAGCCTGTCCTTTTCCTCGTCCGCTTCCATGGCAACAGGCGATCTCAAAGCTTTAGAGGCATTGTCGCTGAACTCAAACCTGTGTGGTCTAATCACTACGTATACTTATTAATGGCTCCCAGCAGATCTTCTTCATCCTGCGATTCATGCGATGATGGAACGTTATCATCACGTAAAAACCTCCAGAGGACTCTTCAGAAGACTCGCAGTTGCTGCCGTCGCCTCCACCCTAGCAGCGTTGCCTTGGATATGAAGATTTCCTCATTTTTACAGGCCGCTGACTATACAGACGCACACTCGTCTCCTCTCAGTGACGTCACACTACACCACGCCCGTTAAAACGCGTTACCGGAAGTTGAAGAACCGGAAGCAACATTGACCTGCTATATCTCAGCAAAGACTTAGCTTAAAAATCTAAAACTATTTTTCCTGTCATGTATGCAACTACAACTATCAGTTTCCAATATAAAAAATTTTGATTATTGCGTTGCAGTTACCCTTTAATTAACAGGAAAAATAGTTTTAGATTTCTAAGTTAGGTTTTCACTGAGATATAGCAGGTCAAAGTTGCTTCCGGTTCTTCAACTTCCGATAACGCGTTATAATAGGCGTGGCGTAGCGTGACGTCACAGAGAGGAGACTCCACATTAGCGTGTATTGTAAACAAAGAAATCTGTGGCGAAAGAATGGTTTGGTGTTGCGTGGCTGCAGGATGCACCAATTCGCGCAAGTCATCCGCAATCGTGTTTCGATTTCCGAAGATCCCCTAGCTAAGGAAAGAGTGGGAGTCGCAAAATACGGAGGACAATTGCAGAGACGTTTGTGTTGTCCGGGCGACTGCTACTGAGTACGACGCGTCCTACTGAGTGGACAGGAGTCTGCAGTAGCCACTTTCAGCCTGATTGCTTCGAGATACGTACATCCAGATCTATTCAACAGCTTGGTCTGGGTTGTAGAAGAGCGAAATTGAGATCACCATTTTCCATCTACCTGCCTCCACACTTCAAGATCGCAGCACTTAAGAACCTTCGCAAGAGAAAAGGAGAGCCGTAATTGAGAAGCGGAAAGGTAATGAAGACTCTTGTGCAGGACTAAAATTACTGCAAATGGCTAGGAGAGGTCAGACTCTTGATGACTATAGATGACTCGCCTCTTGATCATCATGTGTAGTAAATGCAGTCGTATGCGTTACAGTATACTGTACAGTGCAGTCAAACCTTGTGTCAACGTAAATTCAACGTACGTACTTCAACTCATTTATTCTCTTTGTCACGTACAGCACTAGAGTTTTGCATGAACTCACCAGTACACTGGGTGCTTTCACACTGACCTTAGGTTAATCTAGGTTAAGCTAGCTCAGGGGCGTACGCAGGATTTCTCTAGAGGGGGTTCGTAACTAAGCTAAGTAAACACTACTATATGGAACATGTAGTGACTGGGTTATTGACCTAGGTTAACCTTGAGCAGCGTTCACACAGCACAGAAATGACCCACTAGCCAATCTATATAGTAGTTATGTATATCTTGTCATTGTTGTCCCGTCAATGTCCGGAAGGTTTGGAGGGTTTCGTCCTCTCACTAGAGACGTGATCTTTACAAGCAACATCTGGTTGTACATTCTGCACAGCAACACTAGAAGAGTATTAAAAAGAACCTCTCGTTGCCGACGCGCTTTTCTTTGCCTTCTCCTTTTCCACTGAAAACGCGCCCGGGTAGCTTTAAAGCGTTTGTAGCACATTCCAAAAAACCCGTCATTCTTCGCTATGCATAGAAGGTGGAGCGACGGAGTTGTAGGCGGAGCGACCGAGTGGTAGGCGGAGCGGCCGAGTTCTAACCTAGCTTGCAAGTGGGTTAGCGCTAACCTAGGTTAGCCAAGTTAGACCAATTAGTTAAAAGGCGTCTGGAACTAAATCAATTAGAGTTAGCCTAGGTTAGAAACGTCGTATGAAAGCACCCACTGTGCCACTATTGTTGCTAGTATTCAACATTATTATTGCATCACTATTTGCGACAACCTCAAATACGTTTTGACAGCACACACACTTCACACGAGTACGTATCCATCATCTCACAACGACAGCAACTGAAGCGTGTGAATGTTGTTTACTTACCCGGATGTGCATCGATTACGTTGCTAGCTCCTACTTCTACTTGTGATGATGACAGGCTATCGGGTAGCCTGTCCTCTTCCTCGTACGCTTCAAAGGCAGCAGGCGATCTCAAAGCTTCAGAGACATTGTCGCTGAACTCAAACCTGTGTGGTCTAATCACTACATAATGGCTACCAGCAGATCTTCTTCATCCTGCGATTCATGCGATGACGGAACGTTATCATCACATAAAAACCTCCAGAGGGCTCTTCAGAAGACTCGCTGTTGCTGCCGTCTCCTCCACCCTAACAGCGTTGCCTTAGATATAAAGATTCAGTTATTTTACAGGCCGCTGGCAATACAGACGCACACGCGTCTCCCCTCTGTGACGTGTACACTACACCACGCCTATTATAATGTGTTCTTGGAACTTGAAGAACCGGAAGCAACTTTGACCTGCTATATCTCAGCGAAGACTTGGCTTCATTAAAAATCTAAAAGTATTTTTTTCTGTCATGTATGCAATTAGAACTATCAATTTTCAACATAAAAGAATTTTTGACTTTTGTGTTGCAGTTACCCTCTAAATGCAGTATATGATAAATTGCAACTCACCTTGGTATTCGGTGCACCACTGGAAGTCTATGGTACTGTGTCACTTTCGGTCCGATTGGATGAGTTGGAAACAAACCACACGTTTATAATAGCAGATATTCAAACAGTACCAATCCTGGGCGCTGATTTCCTGGCCCTGCACGACATGACGGTGGACCTCCGCGCTCAACGGCTGGACTGGGGTACGGACCAGGTGAATCTCATCATTAACGGCACGGCTACAAACAGCACCGCGTCATTTTGCATAAAGAGACTACGATACTTGGAAACCACCGAATGATATCGACCGTTTCTGTTGTTGATGTTGAGGATACGCATGTCTTGAAGGTAGGCCTCTCTTTGTTTGAACCCGTTCCGGAGCTTACCACTTGCACGGGTGATCTGGTAGCTCGTGTAGTCGTCAACGTCTCCAATGGGAGCGCCCCAGTGCAACTGATGTCAGTCGGTGGACCTATTCACCTTCGCAAGGGAACTGTCCTTGGCCACGTACGTCACCTTGCCCACTCGGTAGCGGCCGTGGGGGCTTTGGGAGCTGACGTACCCAGCACATGCAGAACAAAGCAGACAACTGATCCGGTTACATGTGACCTGCTTCTTTTACTGTTTGATTTTTCTGCTACCCCGTTGAGCCCTAGTCTCGAGTAGCCAGACCCCTTTCCGCCGCGCCCGGCGAAATGGGGTCTGGTGAACAGGCTTTGATGTCGCTGTGTGCTGCGTAGACAGAAATCGGCTATCTAAAGACCGGATTTGGTTTCTTAAACGCTTCACTAAAGACCAGGCTGGTATGCAAGCAGTGCAATCCTATCTCATTAGCTTCTCTTGTTTTGTAGAGAACAACTCAAAGACTACATCTCGAGTCGTTGCTGTTTGTGAAATCTGCATGTCTACAGCAGCAATTAAATGCGGCCGCGGGAACGTTGACGTCGACAGGATCGACGTCGTACGTCTAGCGTTGTGCACTTGTGTCGTAACGGCGACTGAATGCGAACGCTCTGAATGGGTGCGAACGCACTAAATGGATGCGAACGTACTCGATGCTGTTTGCTGTTTTGACGTTTAAAGCGACCGCGGACAGTCCAGAGTGAGCTATATGTGGTACTGGAATTGAATGGCTTGGAGCTGACGTCATCGAAACAAGATGAGTCGTCTTTCTGTGTTTGGGCAATTATCTCACGTGTTTTGTGTATTGCTTTACATCGAGTACGTTCGCATTCAGTCTCCGTTGTGACACAAGGGCACAAACGCTAAGTACAACGTCGATCATGACAGATTGTGTAGGAAATGGAAGCCTAGCCTGTCAACGTTCCAGCGGCCGCGTTTAATTAATTTTTGCTGTAGACATGCAGATTTCACAAACAGCAACGAGTCTAGCTATAGTCTTCGACTTGTTCTCTACAAAACAAGAGAAGGTAATGAGATAGCATTGCACTGCTTGCATACCAGCCTGGTCTTTAGTAAAGCGTTTATGAAACCAAATCTGGTCTTTAGATAGCCGATTTCTGGCTAAGCGGCACACAGCGACATCAGAGGCGGTTCACCAGACCCCATTTTGCCGGGCGCGGTGAAAAGGGGTCTGGCTACGCGAGACTAGTTGAGCCCCGCGGACTTGCAACAATTGCAGAACTTGATATATCAGCACCACCGTGTTTTTGCATTACACAGCATCGACGTTGGGAATACCACTGGCTGTTTATCATAGCATTCCCACTGGTGATGCACGAGCCCGGAAGCAACTACTCCGTCGGCTACCTCACGCCTTGTGGCCCGTGGTGGACCAGCAACTCAATACAATGCTTCGAGCCAATGTCATACAACCATCTTCTAGCCCATGGTCCTCTCCAATTGTGCTAGTCAAGAAATAGGACGGGACCCATCGCTTTTTGTTGACTACAGTGATTTGAACTGTCTAACGGTCAAAGATTCGTACCCTCTGTTACGTATCGATGAAACACTTGATTCCTTGTCTGGGTCACAGTTCTTCTTAACGCTAGACCTAGCCAGCGGGTACTGACAAGTTTCGGTTAGCCCGGAAGACAGACAAAAAACTGCATTCAGCACTACTCTTGGACTCAACGAGTTCAAGTTAATGCCGTCTGGCCTGGCTAATACACCCAGCACCTTTCAACGGCTCATGGAGTCGACCTTAGCTGGCCTTCAGTGGAAAGACTGCCTAATCTATCTTGACGACATCATCGTATTCTCCGCCACTTTTCCCAATATCTTCAAAGACTGAGTAAGGTGTTATGCCGACTGCAGAATACTGGGCTTAAACTCAAGCCAACCAAGTGCCATTTTCTGCTCATCCGTCAGCTACCTCGGTCACGTCGTCTCCGCCGATGGTGTCGGCCCCGATACTACGAAAATAGACGAGTCCAGAACTTGGCAATTCCACATAACAGTTTGGAATTAAAGCATTTCTTGGGCCTAGCCGGTTATTACAGAGAGTTCATTCAGGGCTTCTCACAAATAGCGTCACTTCTCTTTGCACTGCTTCAAAAAGGGCACGCCTATAACTGGACTCCCGCTTGCTCTCTTGCTTTCATGTCTCTCAGGGACAAACTGACTTCAGCTCCTGTTTTGTCATACCCACGGTTTGATATGGATTTTCATCTGGCCGTCGATGCTTGTGATACGGGATTATAAGCTGTTCTCTTTCTTTCAGAAATATGATGGTTGCGAGCACACCATCGCCTATGCAAGTCGCTCACTTAATCGGGCGAAACTAAATTACTCTACAACAGAAAAAGGAGCCTTCGCACTGGTATGTGGAACCAATCACTTTCGGGCGTATTTGTACGATCGGCGATTTACTCTCGTTACCGATCACTGCCCTTTGACGTGGCTAAAATCGGTCAAGGAACCGCGTGGTCGCCTGGTACGTTGGATGGTAGCAATATCCGAGTACGAATGAAATATTCAGTATAAACCAGGAAAGGATCATTCCAACGCCGACGGTCTCTCACGGAGGCTGCGCCAGATCGACGACTCCTGTATTGGATCAAACGTTGACAGGGATGATGCTTACACTTTTGTGGAGCAGTCGACCTTACCCCAGCTACTTATTGACTGACATTATGGTCCTTCAAGCAACTGATGAAACGCTGCGCTATGTCCTCCAGCAACTCAATGCCGGTCGTCCTGCCATCAGGAATATGTGAAAGTCAGATAGCAAGCTTCGCCTTTTCTGGACCGTTGGCCTCAGCTAAAGTTGGAGGATGGTGTTCTGTATAGGGTCAAGCAATCGCCAGGATCGTCTGATAACCGCCCAATAATTGTTTACCACAGCGCTTGCTTGACGAGGCTCTTCGTCAGCTGCACGGCAATAGCGGACATTTTGGGGTGAAAAAGACTGTGGCCAGTGCGGCTGACCGATTCTGGTGGGCAGGGTACATAAGTGATATCCAACACTGGGTAAAGTCTTGTAAAGCGAGTGTTTGGTCCAAACCTCCTCAACCCCGTCTTCAGGCCAAGGTTTAGAGCATACCGGTAGGAGGACCTTTGGAAATGGTCGCGATTGACGTCATTGGACTGTTACCAGAAACAGCAAACGGCAACCGTTCCATCATTGCGTTCACCGACTGCTTTACTAAATGGCCGGAAGCCTTTCCCATAAAAAATCAAAAAGCGAAGACAGTCGCCAAAGTCCTTGTCCAAGAGGTCTTCTCTTGTTACGGCGTACCCATGGTCCTTCACAGCAACCGAGGAAGAAATTTCGAGAGCTCACTTATAAAAGAGATCTGCTTGCTACTCCACATCTGTAAATTACGAACCACGCCATATCACCCCGAAGGTGACGGTTTAGTCAAGAGACTAAACCAGACTTTGATACGAGTCCTCAAATCGTATGTCTCGGAGAACCAACAGCAATGGGACGATTGGATTCCGCTGGCTCTCCTGTCATATAGAACATCAAGGCAGAGCTCGACACAAAGACTCCATTCAAGCTGATGTTTGAAAGAGATCCTCGAACCACAGTCGATGTCACATTTGACACAAATGTACCACTGGCTCAGTTAGCGACAGAGTATGCTCAACAGTTACAGGCAAGGTGTGACTCGTGAACTCGTGAAGGATCATTGTGCAGCTGCCCAACACCGCCAAGCTGCGAACTATAATAAGTCAATTAAGGAACAGCAGCAGAAGTACCAGGTGCGTGATCTGGCTTGGCTGCTCACACAGCTGTGAAGCGTGGATTATCTCCCAAGCTCAAGAGACCATGGTTAGGCCCGTTTGTTATCACAAGGCAATGTAGTGCACAGAACTAAAACATTAGGCGTCTAAAAGGTGGCCGGGTGATGACAACCGCCTGAAACGATACTATTGACGGGACCCGATGAGGTTCGGCAGAGACCCAGACCAATGCGACAAAAATATCAGCGAGAAGTAGCAGGAAGTCATGATCAACTAACGGAGAAGAAACATCCCCCACAAGAACTTCCGCCGGCGACAAAGAACAATACAGTGTAGCGCGGGCTCGATTCTGTCGTGCCATTACATGTACTACGTACGACTTTTTCAATGCATGGACTCTGAGTGCTACATACGCTAATCGCGTACAATACATGAGTTCATTTTGCAAACTACCACGCTGCAGATTGGTAGTTTTCTAGATTCGGTGGTGTACTGTTGGCGAAACTGAATGCTGAAAAGGAGTCGTGACACCGCAGAATATCACATGGCTGAGCTGTCTAGATACGTACTAGAAGCGAACGATGATGTCAACTACGTATTTCTCGCAAAACAAGACAGTGCGTGAAGCGATGCCGCGTTGTTAAATTTTAAACATACAGGCTTAGCTAATCGAATTAGCCTTATCCAAGCTATGAAACTGGATCCAGGGTTCCACGTCACTATGACGTTCTCGAAAGCGACCAGGCTCTTCTCGCGCTGGAGCAATTCCGGCAAAACCTTTTTTTCCTTGCATGATTCACGTGCGTTTAGTTCAGCGACTGCGCGGAAGAGCCTGCCTCGTACACCCAGGCCCTCTTCTCAGGGCGCACAAGAAGGCCCGGGTACGAGGCTAGCCTAATCTATTAGTACGTAACGTTAGTCTCCAGTGAAAACTCAAACGATGTGCAATCTGCATGTAGACCGCGAATATTAATAGCTATATCGAAGAATCAAAAGAATCAGAAAGGGCAGTAATCAGCGTACGTACGACCTACGCTCAGAAACGCCAAATTGCCCTCAAAGTTTCACCAGTCTGCAGTCTGAATTTTGCATGCACAGCCACCGTTTAACAATTGAATTCTTACCTCCCGTCAGTTTCCAGTGATGGTGTTCGTTTGCCGACTTGACGTGACCACTTACCTGAGCCAGCCTGCATAATGCATAATGAAGGCGTGGCCGTGGAGAGTAGGCGGAGCCCGGCCTAGCTCATTAGGATCCAGGAGAACCGACGTACGGCGCGAATCCGGGTCTTCAGACCGGACTCCGGCCCAACTCACCTTTCACGTTGATAACCACGGAGATTTAACGGAATAGGGTAATCCGGGGCAACTCCGTAAACAATTTAGAACATGCCCGTATGTTGCTACGTGTGAGTGTAGTAGTCGCTTGATTTTACTACCTTGTGGAGCAGTAGCCTTCTGGCAATCAGCACGTGGGCAGCCATCTCTAAAATCTTAATCGTTCTTGAGGTAATTCGGGACTTTCGTCGACACTGCTAATCTGGTGGGTGGGGCAACTTCGTGAACAGAGTTTTGTTTTGGCAACGACGACTGTACGAATAGTTGTAACACTTGGCAGGAAGTACTTCTTACGTTGATGTGTATTACTTACAATAGCAGGAAGATTTCAACAGTGAAACTAGACTATGGAAACTACTTGTTAAGCAGTTCAGAACAGTTACAGCGTAGTTGACAGCTAAACATCGATCTAGGCTACAAACAGTGCTCACAGTACCAATCCTCCGTCTCTTTTGGCAATTCAGTGAGGCCCTCACACCGGAAACGATACCATCTCCAACATGAAATGCAACCGATCTATGTGGACTGTTCTTCGTAACTGTCGTCTTCAAAGGAGAGTTGACAACCTTGGCTGTAATTTTCGTCTTGTTCACAGTCCGTAGCAACACGTGCTGGAGTGGCATTTGGCGCTTTTTTTTGCTTTCTTCAGTTTTGATGCTGTGACGGTCGTTGCTGCTTTTGATTTTTTTGCAGCTTGCTCTCACAGGCGAAAGAACACTTCATCGGATGTCAAGGCTTCTCCGTAATGGGTTAATCCTACTTTCTTCCTTCCTACAGCTCCCTTGGGCTTTGTTTTCTGGTCATGTGCACCTTGTAAGACCTTGGTGAAGTGTTTCTTGAGGTAAGTCTTTACCATTGGTGTAGTTGGTGTGATCGTAACTGTTCCTTTAAAGGTAATCTCTACATCAGTGTCCAGTGAAGAGTCATTCAGTACTTGCTGGCTGTCGTCGTCTTTGTCATCAGAAAAGACTTCAGATGGCGGCAACTCTTCATTTCGGATGGCGTATGGGGAGAACGGAAATATTCCAGTTTTGTAAAAGCCACCGATCAAGGCTTTAGACCAGTCGCAATCCCATAACTGAGCCACGAGAGATGGGAAGATAGCTTTGTCAACTACTGCTGCTGAAGTTTTCCTTCGTAAGTCATCATTTATTGCACGTCATTTCGACTTCATGGGTCCAAAGAAGCCAACATCAAGTGGCTGAGTGATGTGTGTGGTATGGGCTGGCACTGCTATTAGGTGGATGTTGTTCTTTCTAGCCTTTTGAATAACTTTCAGTGCAAGGTGGGAAGCATGGCCATCCATAAATAGAACTACTGGGCCTGTCTCAATCAGATAACTCACATATGGTATGAAAAGCTTCTCAAACCAGCTACAGAAGTTGTCTCTTTCCATCCATCCTGACTCACTCACACCATAAAGGGCTCTCTTGGGTCCATTCAAACACCACATATCCCATACATTTTGCCTAGAATGAAGAGAGACAATTTACCACTTGTCTCTGAAAAACCAGCTTTAACTACAATTGTATTAATTTTACATGGATATAGGATGTATGGTGGGAGTAGGTGGCTGGCTGCAGAACCACATGCATGACGGTGTACATCTGTTTTCCAGAGCCACCACTGGTGTGGTATACATTATGAGCTCCACGCTGTGAAAGAACGCGTTTTGAAGTCAGGTCAGTGAAAAAGCCTGCTTCATCATAGTTCCACAGTCGACCGTGTCTGTCTTCAACTGGAATCTGTGGATTGCTTAACTTTTCTGCCAGGAATTCAAACCACTGCTGCAATTTGGATTTGGTGGCAGCTTGTGCTCTGTGTACGAACAAGTGTTCAAGTTTTCTTTCAGACACAATGGGCCATCGTCGTAAAAATCCTTGCCACCAGTCATACCCAGGAATTCCTTGTCTGAAAGGGTTTAGTCTGCCATTGGATAACAGGTAGTCTTTGATGACATGGCCAACAGTGGCTCTGGTCAAACCAAATCCAAGCTCTTGCAAGCTGATGCAAGTAAGTACCACATCCCTTTCTTCTTCTCTGCTTAACACTGTTGATTTACCTACATACCGTTTTGTAGAGATACCTTCATAATGATCATGGACAGTTGACCAGGGAATTCCATATTTCTTGGCTGCTGCGTTGATACTGATGGCTCCTTTCCTATTCGGAGCACTTGGAGAGCCGCTGCAAGTTGTTCGTCAGACCACTTGTTCTTTGTGGACTTGGGTTTGTAGTTCCTGACCATGATAATATAAGCAAACTGAAAGCACTAATTTGAGGACTTGTAACAATGATGTGCAGCACAATCGACACGTAAATGAATGTTGATGCAAGCTGGGTGCTACATTTATCCTCTCTGTTTGGAGGAGTGACTTGGTGCTCAGCAGGAGTGTACCACCTTGTTGTGTGAACGCAGTCTTCTAGACAGTCATTTAGTGGTGTGTTGTTGAGGTTGTAATGGTCTGTGGTAAGGCATAGGTGTGGCACACTGCAGTAGATTGCCTGGGGATGTGGCCATTAGGAGGGGTGACTCTTAAGCTCAGCAGAAGTGTACCATCCTCTTATGTGAACTCAGTCTCCCTGATTGCCATTTAGTAGTTTGTAGCTGAGTTAATAGTAGTAAGTACAAAGGTATTTGTGATTTGTTGTAGACTAGATTGCTTTCAGATGTGGACTTTTGGAGGTGTGACTTATCTGTGCTCAGTAGGAGTGTAAGATCTTGTTATGTGAACTTAGTCTCCCTGACAGCCATAAAGTGGTTTAAAAAACTGCGTTATTAGTAAATTGTGGTAAACTGCGTTGTCTTGCTAGTCAGCCAACACAGGAAGAGTCTACTACAAATCTATGTGAAGTTAGTCCCCCTGGCAGCCTCTTACCTGTTTATATAGCTACTGTTTAGGTAGTCAGACAATTCAATTTGGTAACTGTGAAATTATAGCTTGCTGCAATATCGAGAATAAGCAATTTACTACATGTACCTACCACGCCCATTCCGACGTTGAGGAGACGAAGTGGTACGAGTAGACAAGCGTATCTACTGCACCCATTGTGGTAGCGACAAATAAGGCACACCTATTAGATCTTTCGCTGTGCCTTAGCAAGTCAATTGCTACTTGCAACAAAAAGTTACGTATGGAAGAACATCCGGGCCCTCGAAGCGATAGCAACAGAATCGCCTCTTATACCGCATAGCAACTGACAGTGAAACTCATAATCATGCGCCAAGTAGTTTACTAATAGGAGAAGAGTTTCAAATCCTACACTGGAGGTAAGACGCTTCACACTGGAACAGGGTGAAGAACAGCTATTGATATTCACGGAGTTGCCCCGGTCACGGAGTTACCCCGGATAACCCTAAACGGAATAAAGTATGAGCTTATCAAACATCAGGATGGGAGGGTGGGAAGCGAAACACACGTGCTCTGGGGCGCTTGCTGCGCTGTGGCGGGCGGTATAGTCACTGGCGATGCGCATGCTCCGTTCATCGCATGAGTCCGCCGCGCGTGCGCTCGACAGCGCATCTCCAAGTACGTCTAACTGATTCATTAATTAAACTTTATTTAATTGATGTGTCAGCTAGCTACGAACAATGTATGTAGAAATTTGAAGTAGACACAAATCGATTCGTAATTTTGTTCAGACTTACTATAGAGACGCGCGCTTCGCGCTTTCTCTGGTCAGGAAGTTCGAGGCTACGGCTCATGTGCTCGGTCGTATCAGCCATTAGACTTTTTGTATCTTCTTGGAGGTGATACCTTTTGATATATCTTTCTATTCTACTAACAGACTCGAATTTGCTGTCTTGGTTAGACTGGCTGCGTCATCCTCTCACTTGGAACTGACAGAAAATGCTGGAAGATCTGAAGTCTCTGTGCTAGCTACAGTCACTAATCTGTGGCAAGAATCGAAGGCTGTGAAAGGTCTTTCGCTGTCCATTGAGAATAGCAGCTTTACTTTCAAATCAGGACAATGGTGACTACTAGTACTGTACAGTATAGCCTGCATGGCCTTTGATTTGACTGTCTAAATGAAATTAAGAAGTTATAATCACCTTTGGAGTTTTTAAAACTGAAATTTGAAACTTGTGAAGGTTTGTATTGTGTTATTACTTATTTGTTTGTTTATTTATTTATTTATTTATCTATTTATTTATTTATTTGTTTATGTATTATTATTTTTACTATATCATGCTTAACCAGATCAGACTGATTTGTAAGGTCTCGTGTAAGCACTGGAAGCAAACCCTGCCTCAGAGGCGCCTAGACAGTTCGTCAGCTAATCCCTGTAGGAGCATGGTTGCGGTCACTTTTTATTGTTTTGTATCCGGGCATGTAATGTCGCGCTTGAGGTGTGGTTGGTGCATTCTAACTTTGCTACCGTGATATGTAGTTCTGTTTATGCTGCTTTGCGAGTAGGGAAGCATTGCTGTTGCCATGAAGGTTGTGTAAGCGAAAAGTTGAAAAATTGACGCAAACCAACGTAATTATGTCAATATTGCGAACAAGGTGCATGGCATATGCTAGTTTTTGGGGCACTGCTATCTTAGAGCAATAATTTTCGCAGAAAGTGCTTTTTTCCCTGTAGAAGATGTGTCTGATTGTTATGTCATACTGAATTGTATGAGACTAGGCACTGAACGCTGCGAGCCTCAAAGTTGCATGTCTGGTATGCTCGTAGTCATAATTATCAACTGCATGTCTGTGCTTGAGCACCTGAACACAGAGGAACAATACCAGAAGCAGTGGCTCTGTTGACTCGTGGCCGGCTGTGGATGCAAGACTAAGTGAACGCTGTCAGTGTGCTAATTGGAAGGAATGCTGGCCAGTTTGTGGGCATTGCCATGTCTTCAGTGTACTAATCTCCAATAAGAGCATGTGAGTGACTCATATGATAAAAAATTTGTTTGCAGGAAGAAGAATCGAATGAATAAAGAATTAGAACTGAGTTGGAGCTAGAGCAGTGCTTGGGTACTTGGAGATGAAGAATCATTGATGATGATTGATTCACAGATAAATATTCAAAACCAAACTGATACAATCCAGGGAGATGAGAAAATCCCTCGATCTTCAGTATTTAGTCATGTGTCCCATTTCATGTTCATGTAGCTCTTCACCTATCTCATCATCTCGTCTCTCAACAAGTCATCTCTCAATATGTTGCCGATTTTGTCCTGTATATTTGGATGTTCACAAATCTATGTATTGAATTTATGCAACAACATTACATCAGTCAAATCATGATGCTTTGTATGCAATTTATTGAAAATGAGTTAATCAAACTATAGTATATAGTTCTTTGAAGTGGAACCAGGAAGGTTTAGTTAGTACAGTGTTACTACATGAAATTACTATGATCAGTGCTAAGTTCAGCAAGATTAACCAGTCACTACGTTGTAATGGTAAACGGTAAGGTTAGTATATTTGTGCAGAAAGTAGAGTACCTCAACATGGACGGAATAATGAAATGGAAGCCACTTTCAGCCATTTCATCTGGTAATACAGTGCCTGATGTACGTGGACATTAATCCAATTTTTTGGGTCACCGATCAGTTCTGTCGCTAGAAGTTGAATGACATGCCCATGTCTGGTGGCACTTGTACGGAAGTTTGCTCCCAAAGCTTTAATGGTGGCAATACAAACTAGCAGAGCGACCTAGTGCAATCAGTTGATAGCCCGTACGTCAAGGTATAATTGTTTTGAGTCCGGGATCTTGTGTGATTACGCTTCTACTAGGTATTTACTAATATCTTACAAGTGCATGTCTTAGGCCACATGTCACAATTTCCAGGGGGAGGGGCATACGTCTGGACTGTAGACCATCATGGCTGTCTAGACAAGACAAAATTTATGCTGAATTTGACTGGATCCAAGAAACACTGTTTTCTGTAAGTGTGGCAGGTTGTGATGACCTGGAGTGGTGTCCAGCAGATCTGTCAACTTTCACGTATTTTGGTATTTACTGATGCAAGGCAGGCAAACTCGAAGTTTCTCAACCACTTGCAGACAACATTACACTGAACACATGATTGCATAATAAAGATCTGGGTTTTTGAGGCCCTGCACGTGTCGCCCTAATATTAAAGGGGCACAGTCCACATGTTGCACCCAGAGAAAGTCGTAGAATTCTTCTCTTGAATTCTCAGAATCTGTATACATTTTGAATTTTTCCAGTTTATTGAAGCCATGTATTGGTGTTGAGAATGTTAGTTAACTAACAAAAGGTACCAATCCCTTTGCTGTTTTGTATTATCACTGCATTACCTCAAAATTTATGCTGGAGGCAACTGTTTATTTTTGAAAGAACACTACATGTAGCAGCCAATGCTCTCTGTATGGAGCTCTTTTTTTAATAACAACTGCGATAAGTGCTGGCAGAGAAAGTGCAAGTCTTACGACTTGTTAGCACAACAACACACTTCAAACTAATCATGATTTAAGCGAGCGTGAGCCGTGCATGCACGTGATTGTCTACTGTGCATGATGTGCAAGTCAAATATATACAGGATTTGACATTTGGGATGTCCTCAAACAGTGCCCAAAAAATTCGCAAAATTCCAGATGGATTTCAAGGCCTTTCTTTTCACACAACATATGGACTGTGCCCCTTTAATACAACTGAATTAACTAATCTCTGGATTCCTTTCTCATGGGATTCAATTGACCAATGCTAACTCAACAGCTTATGTGAAGCTACTTTTGCTGCAAGTAATACTATATAAATATTAAATTTATAGCACGACCAAGTGTAGACTTGGTCAAACAAAAATGGCAAGTTGTGTGAGTGCAGCCACTATTTGCGTTGTCTGATGCATTTGGATTTTCAAAAGTTGACAAGTCTGGTTCTGCTGTTAAAGTTAATTAATCAATCACTTCAGCCAATTAACAGCCTGACTTAAAGTGTCAATTTTGCGGAAGCTACATCCCATGCTTGACCTTTGACTCTGGCCAACTATGGGGTGTGGTAATATAACCAAGCTAGTACAGTACAGTAGTACAACGTACAGTGCCTGTATATCTAGTTTTGTAGTATGATAAGCAGATTTGCAGTTAAATGTACATATCAATTCAGACTGTTCTTTCTGTTTAAAAGGGTGGACGTCTTTATTCCTGGAGTTGCTGTTGTTGGAGGGTTTTCAATTACTTCTACCCCTCAATTTCTACAAGATCATCATCAGATTCAGTTGGCTGTAAAAAGAAGTGACCATCCACCAGCAGCATGGATACACAATGAGGTATGGGAGTGTTGTTGATCTTTTTGCTCTTTCGTTTTTCTCTGTGCTCTGTCATATGTCGTTTGTACTTTCCTTTTCTCTCTACTGTCTGGTATTGCTTTCTGCTTGTTCCTTTTCTGCTGTCCACTCTTTGTTCTTTGTTACCATCTTGTGTTCTTGTACCTACTTTATCTCTTTCATTAGTCTAGTGCCAGACCGCTCGTGGCACGTGGGGTGGGGTGGAGGGCAGGTGAGGCAGGCAGAAAACAGTGCTTTTCTCTCACCCACCCTCCCCACCACCTCACTTTCAAAAAGTGGTCTGGCACCAAGATATTCTTGGCCAGCCAGCCCTTCTCTATTTCTGGTGGGGTGGGGAGGGTTTGGCGCGGTTGCTTTAAATCATCGTGTTGCTGCTTATACGATAAACGGACAACTAAAGATGGGGTGAGCCTAGCGCTGAGTGGGTCTGTACAGTACCGACAATAGTAAGCTGACAGTGATACACTTACGATACGATATGATTTGATAGATAGGATACGATACGATAGGATACCATAAAAGATACCATACCATACGATAGGATACGACCGATATGCAATACCAGCACGATAGGCTACGAAAGGATACGCAATATCAATACCACGGAATACGATACCAGATGTAGTATGATACCATACACAATACCACAGGCATATGATACTTAATACGATACATAATATGATACAATAGGCATATGATAAAAAATGTTAGGTTTCTTATTGCTCGTACTGTTATTATCTCTTGTCTACACTGGCTGGAATTTCGTTCTCTTTGTCTTCTTGCAAATTGTGTTGTCATGTGAGCAACGCAGTCATGCCTTTGTGAATGTGTAATTTCTATGTGTAAAGCATTCAGGGTGTCGACGACAGCCTAGACGTAACATACTAGTGTCGATCAGTTGCCCTGTTTCCGTTCAGTCGCCCTGTTTGCCCTGTCTGCTCGAGCTGTTGTGTGTGCATGTTGTTATGCTCATGTTTGGTCGTCTCGCTCTAGCTAGAGGTTGACCCAGAGACATGCAGAGCGAGGTCACTGCATATAGTCGACAGCCATGGAAACAATGGACGTTCCAGTGTGAAGACAATTGATTCTTGCTGTCACTGTTACGTCAGTATTCAGGGACGTACATACAAAGGTTGGTGACGGATATAGAGTGATCACTGGGTACTGTATGTACTTACCTGAATACTGACACAGTCTATAGTGATGGATGCAGGTAAGTCTTCACATACGTAACGTTGGGACATCAATTGTTTTCACTGCCTACTCAGTGACTACTCTGTATCCATCACCAACCTTTCTATGTATGTACCTGAGTACTGCTGTAACAGTCACAGCAAGAATCGAACGACTTTACATTGGAACGTTCATTGTTTCCATGGTCGTACGAAGTGAGCGCGCTCTGCATGTCTTTGGGTTGACCTCTAGCTAGCACGAGACGACAAAACATGAGTATGGGAACACACACAACAGCTCAGGCAGACAGTGGAAACAGGGCGACTGAACGGAGACAGGGCGACTGATCGACACTAGTAAGTTACATCTAGGCTGTCATTTACATTCTGAGTGCTGTGTAAGTACACATAGAAGTTAACACATTTGCAGGAAGACGAAGAGAAGGAAATTCCAGCCAGTGTAGAGAAGAGATAAGTACCCACTCAGTGCCAGGCTCAACCCGTCTTTAGTTGTTCGTTTATCGTACAAGCGGCAACACAAGACTTTACAGCAACTGCATCAGACCCTGTCCGCCTACCAAAAATAGAAGGAGAGGGCAGGTACAGTTCCATGCCTCGATTTTAATAACTCTAAGCGGATGTGGGTCTTTGCAATTTTTTCTTTTGACATGGTGGCAATGTTGCTTCTACAGCAAAACTATTTAATTTCATTAATTGTCTGCATTACTTGCAGAAAACTTTTGCGACTGCACTACCCTCCACTTTCTGTTGAATCCAAATAGGATGTTGCTTGCCAGCCGATGAACACTGTTTTATAGCTAAGTGTTCTTGAGCAGCTGTTCATTGTTTGGGTGGCAGCTCTTCTTTTGTAGCACTGTCAGCAGAGTTCATCGCTTGAGACTGACCTTCAGCGTCATCTCAGGAAACAACATTATGTCCCCAGCAATTCAGAAGAGTGAGCTGACGACATGCCATTATTGCACGAATGACACATGAACAGTGCTTGACAAACAGCCGACTGCATGCATAATGCATACGGCTCCACACAGGGCAAAGGGATTTGTAGATATAGCAGGTCAAAGTTGCTTCCGGTTCTTCAAGTTCCGGTAACGGGTGTGATGTCGTGTACACATGACAGAGGGGAGACTCCACGCTAACGTGTACTGTCAAGAAAGGAATCTGTGGCATAAGAATGGTTTGGTGTTACGTGGCTGTAGGATTCTCCAATTCGTGCAAGTCATACGCAAGCGTGTTTGATTTCCAAAGATCCCCAAAGCTAAGAAAAGAGTGGGAATTGCAAGTAGGGAGGACAATTGCAGAGACGTTTGTGTTGTCCAGGCGACTACTACTGAGTACGACACGTGCTACTGAGTGGACAGGAGTCTGTAGTAGCCACTTTTAGTCTGATTGCTTCGAGATATGTACAGCCAGGCCTATTCAAGAACTTGGTCTGGGTTGTAGCTACAAGAGCGAAATTGAGGCCACCATTTTCCACCTACCTGCCTCCACACTTCAAGATTGTAGCACTCTGGAACCTTCGCATGCAAAAGAAAATGAGAGCCGCATTTGAGAAGCGGAAAAAATGAGAGTAAGGAAGACTCTCGTGCAGGACTAAAAGTACTGCAAATGGTTAGGAGAGAGAGGTCAGACTCTTGATGACTAGATATAGACTTGCGTTTCGGTGCTTGATCATCATGTGTAGTGAATGCAGTCGTATGCATTACAGTATACTGTACAGTGAAGTCGACCCTTGTGTCAACGTGAATTCAACGTATGGACTTCAACTCATTTTGTTCTCTTTCTCACAGCAATAGCTAGATGAACTCACCAGTACACTGCCACTATTGTCGCTAGTATTCGACATTATTATCGCACCATTATTTGAGACAACCTCAAATACGTTTTGACAGCACACACACTCCATGAATACGTACGTATCCATCATCTCACAACGACCGCAGCTGCACTTGTGAATCATTGGTTGTTTACTTACCCGGATGTGCATTGATTACGTTTGTTACTCCTACTTCTACTTGCGATGGTAACAGGCTATCGGGTAGCCTGTCCTCTTCTTCGTTCGCTTCCAAGGCAGCAGGCGATCTCAAAGCTTTAGAAACACCATTGTTGGGCTTGAACCTGTGTGGTCTAGTCACTATATTGGCTCCCAGTAGATCTTCTTCATTTTGCGATCAATGCGATGATGGAACGTTACTAGTTAAAAATGAAAAGCATTGTTGGGGTGAGCCTAAGTGAGAACAGACAGACCCAAGATACAGTGATGTCATCGCGGAGAACATGCACATTTACGTCTAGTGCTAACGTAATTACATTTTTGTAGTTTTGAGTTCCAGCTTGTTTGCTTTCTCGTAGTAGTACCGTGGCGTGCAGCAATCAGTTGTGGACATCTTCCTCTCTTGATGTACATGTGTCAGCTAATCTAAGAAGTAGCCACAAACCGATTCGTACATGCACCTCCGCACAATGCAGAACGCAAACCATGTTGTGTGTATGCTCCTACTGTTCGTAGATACTCTAGCAAAGAAAGTTACCTGTGAATTTGTTCTCTTTAAATCAAGCTACGAGTAGCTTATTCACAGCCGTACGTGGACATTGCGGAAAACATGGATAGAGTGCTAACGTAAATTTCTTCGTAAAAGTGACATGTTTTCACATTTAGTTGCATTTTTGGTCACAGTCATCAAGCCATCTCTAGATCGCACATTCTCATATTTGTCCCATGGTACTGGCACACAGCAACCTGGAGAGCTATTACACTTACACCTGCATTATGACATCACAAACCATCATGTCTGGATCTATTGATTTCCAACACAAAAGAATTTTTGATTTTTGCATTGCATTTACGCTTTAAGTACTGCACGTTGGCTACATGTAGCTATCAGGCTAGCTGCGTGAAACACAATTACTGTCTGTCTTCACTATCATTGGAAATAGAGAGGAGTGGATCATTCGTGGGATAGATTGATCTCGAGATGATGTACACAGGGAACCGTCTTGCACTAGGATTGACGATCTTACCGGGAAGGAATGGCATGACAATGAGCCAACAGACGATCATGCGAGCAAGAGACACAACACAATTTGAAAGCTACTGTACATGTATGATGCACCGCAGCAGTGCCTTTTGACACTTGTGTAACTGGGTAATTGGCAAGATATTGGAATGTAATCACGTGCTGGAAATAAGTGATGTGTTCTTCTAGTTCTGTAAACTAATTATAGTCATCCATTGCAGCAGGAAAATTGTAGCAATAGGAGTTTTGCCTGAGCAGCACATGCAGCAAAACGAAGATGCCTTTATTTGCCCCAGAAAGCTAGAAAAAGCTGTGACAGGGACTGAGACCAGCGGCAGTATTATGAAACGCAATGCAGCCATTACCTTCCTAGTGTAATTTTGATTACAAATGACTTTGTTAATTGACTACTATAGTACATGCTTCAGTCTCTCAGGCCACAGGAATTGTCAATTTCCATGATACAAGTGACAGATTACAAGTGGCAGATTGCAATAAGGTGTCAGATTTCAGCGACCAAGTGCCAGAACTGCACTTCCTAGCTGTTCTGGAAGAACTTGAAAGCCTAGTGCACGTTTCCACTAGTGCCTAAACCGGTTTACCAAGTGGTTTAAGCTAAACTGGTTTAAGAATTGACCTGTTTCCACCTGCACTAAACCAGTTATATGTTAAACTTAAACCGCTTTCTTAAACCTACTTCAAAGTAGGTTTAGCAAGTGGTTTAGGTTTAACTGTCACGTGACAGTAGCGCGCTTGTTTAGATGGCTTCTGACAATGCTGTTTTGATGATATTGACTATTTTGTCGGGATAGGATTGCCCTAGAATATGTAAGGGTAGTTAGCTAAGGGAAAGAAATCAGCAGCTACGGAGAGAGAGAAGACGGTGTCCTTGGTCATCCTCATGCAAATTCTTACTAGCAGATGCTGAATCAGTAACAACCAACAGTTGCCCTGACTCGGTGACAAACCAGCCCAATACTTCAACTTAATGCGTTTCTAGATGGTTTGTTTAGCACATCCCGGATGTGCAAGTTCCTATTGGAAACAGTTGCTTTCTTGAACTGGTTTAGTTTTAAACGCATTTAAGCTAAACTAGTTTAAGGTGCAGCTAGTGGAAACACGGCCCTAGGCCAACTGTCAACCAGAAAGGAGTAGATTAGGTTGCCTGTGGCGACTTAGAAGCATTTAGTTACTCGCCTACCACAAAGAATGGTTGTTAATGCGACCAAATTATATAGCCATGTGTCTCTGGAATCCCGAGCGTAGAAGTATGGTTACTCAGCACTTTGTTGCTATCTGACGTCTGACTTATAGCTAGTTGGTAATTATGCCAGGAAACTTTACCAACTATACAACGCTGAAAATTTGATTGGACACATGTGAGTTACTAGTTATTCCTGAGGCAACCCTTTGCACACGATATGGTGTCTTTTGGTGGCAACGGAAGTAAATCAATCTCGGGTACAATTTGCAGCCTTTACACTGAATCCTTGTTAGCCAGTCCAGGTGTTGACATATTTCTGTCCAAGCACACAGACGCATGTGTGCATGTGCACACACACACACACGTAGACACACCTGCACACATGCACATGTGTGCACACGCACAAGTACACACACACACACACACACACACACACACACACACACACACACACACACACACACACACACACACACACACACACACACACACACACACTACTACTACTACTACTACTACTACGCACTATGCAGGAGTTATGGACCATGTTAAGCAATCTTCTGGAGCCTGGCTAGGTACTCGCAAGAGCCCTGATTGCGATGCCAACTGTTGTGTAGGCACCCAAAGTCTCATCTGGACCCAAGTGGCTAATGCACACACACACACACACACACACACACACACACACACACACACACACACACACACACACACACACACACACACACACACACACACCTGAATTAATTTGAACGTGAATTTTACCCATACTCCCACTGTTAGTTTAGGCCTTGCATAATAGATCGCCAAGCTGGGCGATTGTGTGGATCTTCTCAAAGTTTAATGATTTTAAGTCTTTTTGAACTACATCAACCCAGCGTTGTCGAGTACCATGAGCTGGACGTTATGACTAAGAAGTCTTAGACTGCGTAGAAGCTGTTTTGGGGACGTTTGTCTGACATTTTTACGTGACCCAGCGACTGAAGTCGAAGTCTGAATTTTTAATTCTATCGGATCTTTTTTGTTGTAGCCAGATTTTTGTTGTTGATTAATTTATGCCAGTTAATTAAACACTCCAAGAATCATTTTAATACATCTCATGTGAAATGTGTTCAGCTTGCAAATGTTTGCTTGAGTCATTGGCCCAGTCTCACAGCTATACAGCACTGGCAGAACAATAGTTTGGAAAACTTTCAGTTTGATCCCTATAGGAAATTTTTGTGCGACTCGCATACGAAACGCATGTAATGAACGTCGACTCGCACATGCGTAGCTCATTTGCATACTTGGGACCTCATTCGCAGGCACGTATGGATATTCACATGCAGAATGTACAGATATTTGCATGCAGAATGTACAGATATTTGCATGCAGAATGTACAGATATTTGCATGCGGAATGCACGAGAATTGCATACACTGGGTTCGGTCACGTGCATGCGCCTCTAGACATGATTGAGAACCATTTGGAGAATTGCATGCACTGGGTTCGGTCATGAGCATGCGCCTCTAGACGTGATTGAGAACCATTTGACTGCGATTGCTTTGATTTCTGATTATATTTCTATCCATAACGTTCAATTACGAGCTGATATTTGACGTTCGCACTCTACCTTACACAAGGACAGTGTCTTTGCTTTTTTACTCTGTGGTTGTCAGTAATCTGCATTTTCACTTGGTTTCTGATGATTCTCTTGCCCAGGTTGTGAATCACTATCATGAGTGGCCTTAGCAGTAGGCCTATATCGGAGATTTTATCGTTTTCTAGTAAAAGCAGTTGTAGTAATGACAAGAGAGACAAGACTCTTGTCTGGGTACAGTAGTTTGGTTTTTTGAATCTTCAAAAGCTTCAGTCCCAGCTCCATCCTATTTCTGAAGCAACTGTCGTGGTTAGGTGACCATGCAGTGTGACAGCTACCGGAGCTGGAGTATCTTTTCTGTATAGGGACACGTCTTTGACTGTTACTGGACTGTGCTCTAGTCCTTTTGCACATGCCAACGCTACACCGCCAAAACAGCTTGATCGTTGAACTGCCAGTTGAGTGCCCACTTAGGTGAACAGAGCGTGATGGTGATTAGCTACAGTGAAGGGTCCCGTTCAGCTTTGCTTTTCGAGCTTGACGCCAATTAGTTCATTTTGATCCTCCTCAATCCAGCTGCGGATGTTGCAGACCGGTCACATCTTGTGAGCCTCTGGGTGGTAGCTGATTAGTCTCTAAACGCGCTAATTGCTAGTCTACAGTCGATAATTACCCCCCTTTGGTAGAGTCTGCTGTTTGGCCGTGTTTCTTTGAACTTCAACATATCCATGTACTTGCAGTATACCACAAATAGTTGGGAAATCCAAACCCAGTCTGAGCTGCGAGCGTCAGGTAATGATGTTACTTTATAGGTCTTCGTATACTAGAGGTCTATCCGAAGCAGCCTACTTGCGGTACTTGTGTGCAAGCGGATCGCCTCTTTACCCTACATGCGGAACTCATGATTAAGCATTGTGAGCTAGAGACTCCGCATGCCAAATTGCTATTTGCATGGAATTTGCATGAAACTTCTAGAGTGTTGCTGAATTCGTGTGTAACGCATTGTGAGCTAGTCTCTGCATGCGAAATCGGCCAATTTGCATGCATAGACGACGTTCGCAAGAGACTCGCATGCGAATCTCATTCGATCGCATGAAGATTTTCTGTAGGGATGCCTCTAGAGAATTTTTTATTGGAAAACACTCGTTTAAGCCATCATGCAATTGAATGCTGTACTGGCTTTAACAATTTTATTTTCAATTTCCTCACAACATCCTCCAGACTAGTGAACAACATTACCCAGATAACAAAACTGATCAACATTATGTAAGTGATGGCCTTCAATGGAAATGGAAGCTTGCTTATTGCCCACAGTAAGAACTTTAGTGTTTTCAACGCTAATACTTATACCCCACTTGACACAAGCTTTATGCAAAGCATCTAGAGATTGTTGTACAACCAGGAGATCTTGCAATAACAGTTAAATCATCTGCATACATTCCTTCTCCAATCTCAGTATGACCTTTTGTTGAGATCTATAATTCATGTAAAATCACCTTCAGCTTTTGTATTCAATCTCAGTACCACCTCTATATTAACGGGGGAGAGAACGTCACGGATTATCTTGTCCATGTTGATGTTAAATATGACTGGAGATAAGCAACAACCTTGCCTGACACCTGTAGTTACTCTAAATCTATCTGACTTTCCACCTTTAGTCTTCACGACGCATCATATATCACTATTTATATTAATAGTCATTGCAACCTGCAGCAGTGTCTGCGATAAGCATTTTCAAATGGCCGGATATGATCAGACAAAGCTGTTAATGATGTGTACTTTACTATACTACTAGAAATGTCTATGCAAATTTATATATTTTTGATAGTTTTGGATGAGTCATCCAACCAATTTAATGTTACACCAAGTTTTAGTAGCATGTGTTACAAACATGCAGGAAAGCCTGCATGTTATTTTTTTATTAATGGGTTACTTACTACACAAGATGGGGGTTTGATAAATGTTGCATTGTAAGATTATATTAAAGTTTGAAGTACATTGAGAAGTGTTGGTTAGTGTGTAGTATTGTAAATGCTTTTCAATAACACATACGACAGATACAGACAACAAACATGAGAAGTAAAGGTAAAACATTAGCATGTTCTAAATCTTTACTTTACAATGCCTCCCAGTCATCAACATAGTTTATTACATGACTTTTTGAGGCTGCTGTTTAGTGCCTTTCTCCAAACTTGTATTTGTCTACAGCAAGCCAAGAAAGCGTTTGAGCGGAAACTGCCAGCTGTAAATACTGTTCCCACCGTTTTAAATATTTGGAATCTTGAAGCTGGTCAAGAGAGAACCTATCATGTTTAGAATGTGTAGCAATTAGTAATGAAGTACTTGCTAATTGGTTGACATCTCTGCTGTTGTGACCACCTATAGCTAACAATAACATTTTCACCTTATTCATGTGCAAACTTTCTATCTACCTTGTCCATGCATCGGACATTTGTTTGAGTACTAGAGAGCTTCAATGATGACAAGATACTGCTAGGCAGCCAGCTATATGAGTTGTAACAATTTAGCTACAAATTACACGCAAACAGAGAGTGCACAATGCACGCGCCGCAAAATCTTCACACTCTACAAAAGTATCGTACTATTTTTAGTACCCAGATAACGTTTCCTGTTTGCTATATTTACATCTAAGCGTGGACAGAAAGCGTGGCAACCTAGCTAAGCAAAAGATAGTGATGTAGAGTAATCTCTAGCTAATAGTGAGCTCGTTGTTTCAGATGAAAGGGGCACACAGCGCCACAAATCTTTAGTCGTCTAAATACCCAAGTCAATTTTACAGGCCTTGTCTGGACAAATGTCAGATTATTCCAGGCTTTAGCCAGACAAACTTTGATAATGGGCGGACAATGTCCAATGTAATCGTGGACACTGTGCAGACTTCTTCCTTGACACCATATTCTTTCAACAGTGAGAAGAGGGCATGTCTTGGTACTTAATCAAATGCTTTAGATAGGTCAACGAAACAGATATACACTCGAATGTTCTATGACCTTCTCAATGACCTGCCTCACTACCCAAATTTGGTCAATGGTACTGTAACAGGTTGCCCACAACACGTCTCTCGATTGGGTCCTGCTACTGACGGGATGGCTGTAACACACACCAGAATATTGTGCTCAGAACGCAAATTGTATTTGTGACACTTACGGCTAACGTTACGATATGTCTGCACTAACAGCACGTCCAACGTTACCCAAATACTGGTAGTACGTGCTCTACAACCAGCATGTTACGACCCACACACACACACCAAGAGAGTCTATTGTCTAGGAAGCTACACGTTTACATAATAGCGCAATGTGTCAGCAATAGTCTATCTCCTTCCAACATTCCTAGGTTACTAACACGCCCAACTATTACACTCTTCCCCCTTACTTCCTTGACTACAGTACTTAAAGATCATGAACACAAACAAAATCAATCACCAAGGACCGTCAAGTCAAATCAAAGTCTGCCAATCGTCTAGGAAACATCACTTGTCTCCTTGGACATCCTTCTTCAAGCTGTTGAAGTGGCTGTACTGGTGGTTGTACAAGAACTTGGTAAAGTTCTTCAACATACACTTGTTCTTCTTCCACTGATGTCCTTCTTAGGAGTGGATCTTGTGATATTGTTTGGAGTTTCACATTCCTCTCGTTGAACAGCTGCACAGTTCTTCTAAGGTCAGATCTTGGTCTTCAGAATGTCTATTCTTGACTACCTCTCCTTGATAAAATCCTTGCCTATAAAGTGTTTTAAACGGTTAACATGAACTTGTTTTTGACTTCTTCTTCCTTAGCTGTATGATAACATTTGGTTCATGGTCAATTACCTTCACAATTTCTTCATATGGACCCCGCAATTTTGCACTTAATTTTGGAGACAGTCCTCTTGTTACTGCCTGGTGATGCAGTAAGACCCACTGCTTTTCTTTGAAGCCATGATTTTGTGTAGCATGGTGACGATTGTAGCCTGTCTGCTGTCGAGCTTGAGTTGCAGTGATCTCCTGATAAACAATTTCTTTCTCTGTGCCATTGTTTCAGCTAACTTCTTTGCGTAATTAGTCACTAATTCCATCTCTGGCAAAGAGGAAATACGGGATTCCACAGGTAATTGAGCTCACCGACCGAAGCACAACTCAAAAGGAGTGATATCAGTCGACATGTGCTTGGAACTGTTATAGGTGAATACTACAATGGAAATCCAATCATCCCAGTCAGTCTGGTCGGGCCCTACATACTTCGACAAGGCATTAATCAATTTTTGATTGAGCCTTTCTACTAACCCATCTCCTTGTGGATGGTAGGTTGTTGTCCTTGTTCTTGTTATTCCTAGAAGCGTACATACCTCCTTGATGACCGTACTTTCAAAATTTCTTCCTTGATCATTATGGATAGTCAGTGGCATTCCAAATCTCAATATTACAGTATTGACTAATGCTCGTGCGGTTGTCGACGCCTTCTGATCAGGGAGAGGAACTGCCTCTGCCCATTTTGTAAAATAATTGCTGACTACAAAGAGATACCGATTTCCTCCCGACGACAAGGGAAGGGGTTCGACAAAGTCCATTCCCCACATCTCAAATGGTTGGCCGATGGGAATTGATTGCATTGGTGCAGACATTCTTGCTTGTGCTCTATTTCTTGCCTGACAAGCATGGCAACTCTTGATCCACTCAGTTGCTTGTAGAGTGTACCCTGGCCACCAAAACCTTGTATAAATTTCTCCAAAGTCTTTTCAAGCCCAAAGTGTCTGCTTTTGTCATGACGATGTTTTAGAACCTCAGCAACCAAGGCATTTGGTAACACCAACCGCTTTTGACTTTGATGATATCCCTGTAGCCCCTACTTGATAGAGTACTTCATCTTCCATTTGTAGTTGAGGCCAAATCTTCTTTAAAATGCCAACCAGCGTCGATTCTTTGCCCATTGTGTTGGCACCTGCCTCCTCCTAGGAAAATCATTCATCACTAGTGAGAGTAATGGATCGGCTTCTTGCAATTATCGTAACTCTTGGGCAGATTTTGTTATGCCAACACTAGAAACTGGCTAACTATGTCTCTTGATGTCATCTTGAAAACTAGGTGGGAACAAGCTTTCTGGACACTCAACCTCGCCCTGCTCTTCTGTACTCTGAACTGGATGATCTCGAGACAAAGGATCTGCATTGACGTTCTCACGACCAGGTTGATATTGAATTTGCCAGTTGTATTCCTCTAACTGCATTATCCATCTAGCAATGCGCCCTTAGGTTCTTTGCAAGACTTCAATCAAGACAACGGGTTTGTGATCAGTTGTTAACACAAACTGGTTACTATAGAGATACGGTCTGAAATATGACACTTCCCACACAATTGCTAGTGCCTCTTTTTCAATAGTGGAGTAGTTTCGTTCAGGCTTCCTCAAAGTACAACTTACATACCCAATTATAATAATAACACACTCTACTCTGTTTTGGCCTTGAGATAGCACTGCTCCTATCCCACAATCACACGCATTGGTAGCCAATTGAAAAGGTTTTGCTTCAGGACTCAGATCTGGAACAGCCACAATAGGATCACTCACCAAACATGATCTCAGACATTCAAAGGCTTCATTGCATGTGACTGTCCACTCAAAACGACTATTGCATCCAAGCAATCGAAACAAAGGAGCAGCCATCACAAAGAATCCTGAAATATACCTGCGGTAATACCCTGCCAAACCTAGGAAACGTCGAGCCGCTGCCACATCTCGAGGAACTGGAAAGTTCCTTACAGCAATTAGATTCCACTCTGCCGGTTTCAACCCATCCTTTGACACCACGTGGCCTAAATATTCTATCGAACTTTTTGGAAAATGGTATTTTTCTGGGTGAAGCTTTAATCCAGCTTTCTGCAAGCATTGAATTACATTGGTAAGCCGCTTGAGATGACCATCAAAGGACTTTGAGAATACAAGCACATCATTGAGGTAAACAAGACAAGCCACTCCTTGTATGCCAGAAAGAACTCAGTCCATAAGCCGTTGGAAAGTGCCAGGTGCGTTGGTAAACCCAAATGGCATTACATTTAACTCAAAAAGACCTTGATGGCATATGAAGGCAGTCTTGTGTCGATCCTTTTCGTCGACAAGAGCTTGCCAATAACTGGTGGCTAAGTCGAGAGTGCTAAAGTATTTTGTGCCTCCAAGAGCATCAAGGTTGTCATCTACTCTGGGCAAAGGATAAAAATCTCGACTTGTTCCTGCATTTAATTTTCTGTAATCTACACAGAATCGATGTTTATCGTCTTGCCTCTTCTTTACAAGAACAACAGGTGACACCCATGCACTTGATGATGGTTGTATGACATCTTCTGCCAACATCTGGTCTAGCCTCGCAATCCAGGCTCTTTCACGCAGCCGCTGAGCTAAACGCACGTGGATCACGCGAGGAGGAGGAGGAGCTTTTGCCGGAATTGCTCCAGCACGAGAAGAGCCTGGTCACTTTTGAGAACGTCAGACCCCGGATCCGGTTTCATAGCTTGGACAAGGCTAATTCGATTTTCTAAAGAGGTTGTTAATGTAATTGCGTTTGATACATGAAGTGCAGACAAGGAGAGTGCTTGAACACGAAAGCCAGTGACTCTGTTGATGGATGAAGTGCTGGTGAATAATGAGCCCAGGAATGGCCTACATGGGACTGGTCCGGTGAACCTACACTCTCCAGCAAGGTTTTATTCTACTTAACTGATCTGCAGGTTTGAAACCGACGTAGCAGTCACACCACTCTTGCGCATCTACTCTGACATCTATAGTCTGTGAGGGAAATGGTGTGAGAACTGCCGGCCCTGTTTCACTCAACGGTTCATCAAAGCAGTGGCATACAGCTTGTTGACCACTCCAGACGGGAACGGAGTTCAAGTCATGATCAGATGGCGTGTATTGCCAACGCAGTCTATCTGAAATGAACATGTGACCGTACTTTCGACCTAACAAGCAGCTCTTTTTACGATATTGGCTTGACTCTGAACTGGTAAACACCTATACTTGGCGTGGGAAAACAGCAGTGCAGTGGACCTACCATGTTCAGGAAGTGTAGAGTTGACTCGTAGTTGCATGTGTTGTGTACTACATAGGACTTGTTTCAATGCATGGACTCTTGAGTGCTACATACACTAACCGTGTACAATACATAAGTTCATTTCTTAAATTATGGTACCTCGCTGCAGATTGGTAGTCGTCTAGATTCGGTGGTGTACTGTTGGCGAAACTGAATGCTGAAAAGGAGTCATGACACTGCAGAATATTACATGGCTGAGCTGTATGTATACCTACTAGAAGCGAACGATGATGTCAACTACGTACTTCACTCAAACCAAGCCAGTGCGTGAAGCGATGCTGCATCGTTACCCAACTTTCATACCTACAGGCTTGGCTAATCGAATTAGCCGTATCCAAGCTATGTAACTGGATCCGGGGTCCTATGTCACTATGACGTTCTCGAAAGTGACCAGGCTCTTTTCGTGCTGGAACAATTCTGGCAAAAGCTAATTCTCCTCGCGTGATTCACGTGCGTTTAGCTCAGCGACTGCGCGAAAGAGCCTGGCTTGCGAGGCTACATCTGATCAACCTGTTCTTCCACTACTGGTTGAACAGTATGAGGTACTCTTCTTGGCAACTGACGAACTGGTGTGGCTGAACCAGTTGGTATTGTGTGAGTGGCCACCTGAGTTCTACCCATGTCATGTGGTCCCTTTGAAAACAGATCTTTATAACTACTCAACAACTGATGTAATGTGAGACTTTTCTCAGAACTCAGAGCTGAATCTGACCAATCAAATTGCTTTAAGAAGTCTGCATTCAGTGTTTCTGACGCCTTTTTTCTCCGGACCCTCACTCAGTCCACAAGCTGCAATAGACTTCACGTCAACATCGCACAGTTCACCTAGCCTTGTGCCCTTCCACAATTGTCTTGGGCCATCCAGGATCAATAGTTCAACTGGTATGGTTCCATCACCATGTTGCTTCACTTCTACTAAAGTACGAGCAACATGTACTCCTGTCCTTTCAATAAATAAGGTATCTGGCTTTATTAGCCAAGTTCCAGGCTCTACACTGCCAGTTCCTTCATGAGCAACTTTGGCTTTAGCGATTATCGTTCTTCTGCTCCCTCCAAGTGTTCATTCAGCACCACTCTAAATTTTGAGTGTTGTAGTGTTGTGGAAAGCTCAGCTACAGTTCCGCTCCACTCTAAGCATCTTTGAGCCAAATCCAGGATCATTCCATGGTCTAGGAGAAAATCTGACCCAATTATAGGACAAGTGTCAAATTGTGCCACAACAAACTTGTGCATGGTATGCCAGTGGCCTATTTTCACCTCTATGCTCACTTGCCCAATCAATTCCAATGGATCTTCTGTTACTGTTGTCAACTTGGGTTCTTGACCTGAAGGAAAGGAGACATAGCTGTTTGGTCTACAATGTATTTAGTAACAATAGAGACTACTGCTCCTGTGTCTACTAGGCAAGAAGCATTGTTGTGGTTTAGCTCAAGATTGAGCATCAATCATGTCTCCATTACCTGCAACAACATTCACTTGACTATGGACTATGTTGACCATGCCCTCTCACACCACCTGCTGCTGTAGACTGACTTCTACCCTCTGATTGTTGAGGCAACACGAAATTCTGTGTTGCTGCTGATTGCTGCGTCCGTTGAGGGCAATCACGAGCTAAGTGCTCAGTCTCATGGCAAACAAAACATTATTTGATTGTAACTTATTTACAATTGTTGTGGACATGTCCTTCGCCACCACACGCAAAACAGCGACGTCCCGCCTTTTGTTGCTGCCGCACATGAGAACCACACGCTTGGAATCTGGAGTGACGAACGCTTTGATTACACTCACCAACTGCGACGCTTGCTCAATCTGGTCGAGCCGTTCAGCCAAACTCGCATCAATACTTGAATGATCTGCAATTGCTTGAACTTGATCATCTGTCCGCTTTCTGTGTTAATCCGCTCTAACAACATCAATTTGCGTGCTCTGATCACCGCCTCCTGACAACTCATCTCAGCATGTAGGTCCAACTCGCCGGCAACTGACGGTGCTTGGTCGATCAAACCTTTGACAAACTGGTCCATCAACCACTGGTCACGCAGCTCTGCTGCCAAATCTGGCATCGCCTTCATCAAAGAGTCTCCAAATTTTGCGCATACACCTCCAGTGCCTCAGCTGACTTCCAACAGTGAGTCATAAATTGCCGATCTGTGAGATGACGACTTTCAATTGTAGTAGGTGAAAACATGTGCTTGAGCTGGGTTGTAAGCTCCACATAGTTTCCTTTCTGGTCCACCGTCATCTGTCGATAGACAGCATACGTCGTTCTCTTCAGAAGAGTCGGTGACAACCGTAATTTCGTGTCGGCGTTCCAACCATTTGCCGTCGCAGTAAGATCGAAATGCTTGACCCACACGTTGGCATCTCCATCATCAAATTTCTCTGGAACAGACACTATACGTTGTAGGAGCTGAGCCTGCTGGACTGCTTGCTTGTTCCTCCTCCTGTTGTTGAGCCATACAGTCACGAAAGAAACGATAACGTACAGTACTTACAAATTCACTTGCGTGCTAACACCTGGCCACTTATGACAATGAGCCGTATTAACACCTGGCGAATGAACTCTTGCCGCTTCAGAACTAAAGTTCACTCCTGTCTTTGTCTACACTCCTGTCACCACTTGTAACAGGTTGCCCACAACACGTTTTTTGATTGGGTTCTGCTACAGTGCCCCCATGCATAAACGCCCATAACTTTGGCGTGGCCTAGCGCGGGCCCCGAGGTCGTACGCTATAGCTGATTAGATGCGCGTGGTCTTTGATGCGAGGGCTTTCTGGTAATGTAATTATGATGTCACAGAACCTTCTAGAAGAAAGTTAGTAATACAAGACAGTGATTGGCTGTCGATAGGGGCGTTGCCTGTTACTGATTGGTTGATAAACTTAGCTCCACCTTTTAGTGCTGCAATGCTATGCGGTCACACAGCAACCACGCCGTAGTCTTGCACCTGTCTTCTTTGCCGTGCGTTGGAGTGAGCAACAGCTGTTCAGAGACAGAAGAAGTGTTTTGAACAAGGTTAGACGGAAGCGAATGAGTGTTTCTGTTGACCGAAAGGAGGGTCCTCATTTGGAAATGACGGGTTAGCGTCTCCTTCGCTGATGTCTGACTACATGAAAGACCTATCCGAAGTTTCTGCCAGTTGTTGTGAACTCGGGCAACTTTTACCAGACAAGGAGATCTTAAATGAAGACATTCAGGACTGTTTGGACGACTGGGTTGTCACTCTCACTACAGAATATCGAATGATGCTTAGTCTTGTTGTGTTTCGATCCTTAATTGTTTTGTATAGTTTTTAGATTTTAGGTTCTGTGTAGCTTTTTGGTTGTTTTTGACTGTAAGTGAAAATATTTATGGATGGCATAATACAGAACGTTGCACATATTCATGTTGTCATATCTTCGCATCAAAAGCATCAATCAGAAATCCCCACGATGAATATTTTAGAAATTGTCTCTGCTATGTTATTCTTGCGTTTCACCATATTCCGTTACCGTTTTGTAGAGATTTACGATCGTATGCGCACCCCTCTTCAGGGGCCTTTCTCTTCAATATCTCAAAAACCAAAGCATGTTTTAAAAATCGCCACGATGATTACCTAGATAATCATGTCATGTCCCTTTCTGCAAAATAACTAGTTAAATAATGAAACACCGTAGCATAAAAACGGACAAATGAGCAATACGAAGAAAATGTGCTTCCTCGAGCGAGGCTCGCTGTAAAATGCAACCGTTTTGTTGAGTTCTTTCACAACGAGGTGCGGCTATGATTGCTGAATCTTGTTACCGAGTTTTGTCGATAGACGTGACAGAACATTTGAATTATGCGCACTTTCCTGACATCACTCCCGGATGGGCGTTTATGCGTGGGGGCACTGTACTTACGGGATGTCCGTAACACACCAGAATATTGTACTCAGAACACGACTTGTATTTGTGACACTCACGGCTAACGTTACAATATGCCTGGATTAACAACACGTCCAACGTTACCCAAATACTGGTAGTACGTGCTCTACAACCAGCACGTTACGACCCACATACACACACCGAGAGAGTCTATTGTCTAGAAAGCTATACGTTTACATAATAGCGCAACGTGTCAACAATAGTCTAGCTCGTCCCAACATTTTTATGTTACTAACACACCCAACTATTACAGTACCTTTCCACGGCGAAAGCCACACAGCTGTTCTCAAAGACGAGGCTCTAATACTTTATTGAGACATTCTAGAAAAACATTGTTAAGACTTTTCCTGGAACACTCAGCAAAGAAATACACCTGTAGTTGGCACAGATTTTCTGTCTTTTTTACTCGTACTAAGGTAGCATCCATTCACGTTTGGGGTACTTTGCCAGAGTCCCAACAACACCGATTAACTTAAATTAACCAAGAGTGGAGTTCAGGTGGACCAACTTTTAGAAATTCAGCAGGGATGCCATCATCTCTGGTTGCTTTATCATTTTTAGCTTAATTTCTTGACAGCTGCTACAATCTCTTCATCAGTTATGCTATAAGAGGATTGAAGCTCAGAATCTAGATTGGAAATGCAGTCCACATTCAATACAGATTCAAAATGTCTGTTTCAAAAGGTCCAGTTTTGCTTCTTCAGTAAGTATTTTCTGATCGTGTTCATTCGATAACGTCAACTGGATGTATGTTGATTCTATCAAATTTTTGATTTTTTATAAACATCACTATGTCTGTGATGTCTTAGATCTTCCCCTATACTTGCTTGCCTTTCTAACCAAGATTCTTTGTCTTGTTTCAACGCTGCTTTAACTTGCCGACGCCACTGCGTGTATTGGCCTCAATTCCATCTTCTCCTGATCTCGAGCTGTTATCCATGCTGCATACAAGTCATGTTTTTCAATTAGTTGCAAAGTACTTTACGTAATCCAGTTTATCTCTTGACTGAGGCAGAAGGGAATTGCTTTGCTACAGTGTCACTTATCACTGAATGAAAATCTTTTCACCTCCCTTTCACATCAGTAGTAACCATAGACTTCTGGTAGTATCTATGGACACATGTGTGTACTTTAGAAAAAATAAAATTAGATTAGCACTCGTTTTAAGAGAATTAGATCAGTCGAAAGGTTCTTCCGCAATACTATTTCCGGAATGGGGCGGTGTTAGCACACTGACGTCAGTGGAGGCAGAGTAGCGTTATCATACCTACTAGTTAGTATGGCGAGTGGTTCAGAAACGACACGTTGGAGCGATCTTGCTTACGTTGGAGCGATCTTGCTTACGTTGGAGCGATCTTGCTACGTGTAGGGATTTGGAAAGGGATTCAGAGTATTCTTCGTTGTCGGATTCTTTGTTGAGTAAAGTACTGGAGCACGCGGTGAGCAATCTCTCAGTCCGTCAACAACCTCATCTGAAGACGCAGCAGAAGACTTGGATCTGTGGAACTGTATATGTTTGAGCCACTCGCTAACAGTTCATCTACTCATGAATTGCCCTCATCTGCCGATGTTGACGAACACAGTGAATGACTGTCTGACATGTCGTGGTAAGTCCTTGTGTGCAGAAACGAAGTTCCTGACAGCTGTACACGTGATGTCTGTAGGTGTGATTGCGGTTACTTCGGAATTATGAGTACTGCGCAAGAGTGCATGTGTTGCCACAAAATCGCAAAACATTGTTCTTTGAAGTGACAGCTGCTAACTTCATTGTGCTCTGTTGGACCTTCTCAGCCGTCTGTTGTTCATTGAACTTATTTCTCCCAACTTTTACAAAGCTGTGGATTTTTTGAAACCGAAATACACTAAATCCAGACTGACTAGAGTTGTTGCAGCCTGTTGCAACACAACGCTGCACCATACTCGAGTATTACAACAATGGATAGGGTGCCTCCAATGACGTCAACATGGTAATTCACCCCATTCTGGAATGGAAAAATGGAAGTAACTTTCAACTTCTCATTCTTTCAGTACATTCACAAAAAAAATCTAATTTTATTTTTTCTAAAGTATGTGTATGTTGATCTTTTAACTTAGGTCAAAAATCTTGATTTTTGCGCTGCAGTAGCCCTTTAATATCAGCTTTTGATCTGAATCAAAATTAGAGCCTCTCATGATTCTTGTGTCATGGATCAGTGTCCCTGTTTAGTGAAAATATAATCTTTCAAACTAGGCTTTGTGGTGGATATGGAGGATACGAAGAAGCTGTGTGGATATTTTTGTGCTGAAACAAAGTATTGGTGATTATCAGATTGTTGTCTTGAGCAAATTAAGTTTGAAGTCTATTACTATAATCACTGGTTGAATTGGCCAGACCAAATCGTCCAGTAATGTTTGATACTTGTCTTCCTACACTAGCATTGAAATCACCCACGACTATAGTGAGAGATCATGTTCTTTCAATAGCGTTATTCAATTGTTGATAAGATATCATTCTCCTCCTCACTACTCTGTTCTGTTGGACCATAGGCAATCACAACACTGAGTACACCTCTGTCTGTCAAGACTCAACTCTCATGACCCATTCAGAAACCGGGTTGAAATTACTTAATTGAGTTTTCAGCACTACTGGGAAACACCAAGCCCACTCCTTTGGAAGGGTGGACGATCCTGAGAACAGAAGTTTGAGGTTTGAACTCTTATCTACTGTCTGTTCCTCATAAGTGTGAACTTTGAAATCTTCAATATCTCCGCTGTTTTTTGGACTTTGGGGTGATCTTTTGTATTTTCAGAAACAGCTAGGTCTGGCATTTCTGTTTATCAAATCAAATTATGTAAGCCTTTTCTACAAAGGAAATGGGAGGATAATGCTTTTGCATATCAAAGGCAAATGAGTGGAGCATAGGTTATTATCCAATTATCCAATTATCCAATTATCTTGTAAGACTAATGGATCAACAACTGGAACCTTTAGGATAATTGGTTAACATGGTTCAACTGGAGCAGCTTTTAGTGCTCTAATGAGCACAGCTGGTGTGACTTCTACTTCATTGATCACTTCCAAGGTCACACTTACCGGGAATAGACTGTAGAACAATTCCGACAGATGCGTTTCAGTCACACCACACAATGTTGCACCAACTCTACATTATAGTTTTCTACCCAGTAGGTTTGACCTCCCAAGTCCTCTCAAGGAACACACATTCCATGTCCCAATCTTGATCCTCTCCACTCTTTTCCATAAGTTCTGACCAACCGCTTTTCGTTGATTACAGAAACAGGCGTTCTTCTGAGAGGAAGTCTGGGGTGTATTCGATTCAATCTTTCCGGGTAAAGAAAGACTGGAAAAAGCGGAAAGCCCATTTAAATCGAACGGGCTTTCCAAAAACTCAGGACGTAGCACGCGCATGCTCATACCAAGGATGGACATTGTTCTTCCGTCGCCGCTACTGCTCTTGCAATAGAGGTACTTGACGACAGTGTGGAGCCGTAGAGTTGTATAAGCAAAAGAGTCACCGAATCGCTCCAAGAATAGCCATCTTTTCTCACCTAAGGTGGTTCCATAGCAACAAACACATCTGAGCCACCGGTAAGAATCTCTACCAGCTCCATAGGACTTGAATTCTCAGACACAGTAGTCATTTCACTAGCAATTGCGCGGTACTCTTTCGGAGCTTTAGGTCACGTGAATCATTTTTTCTGATTTTCTATCCATCCTTTCCACGATAGAGGGTGGAAAGGTTGGAAAGGCTTTCCAAGCTTTCTGGAAAAAGAAAATACCCCAGTCGAACACCTTATCCGTCGTTTTCGACCCTTCCTTTTCTGGAAACGTTTCAATCGAATACGCCCCTGGTTTACTATGAAGGTGACCTAGAGTTGGTAACAGTGACTTTCAGTGGAGGATGGTAGTTTCGCACGTGATTTTGTATGGAGTTTGCAGAAATGAGTCTGCTTCTGCAACGGTTGATGGGCACTGCATTGACTTGATCAGTAACCGTTATTGAGCAAACTTGTTGGCGAATTCCGACTGATTGTAGAGTCACCAAAAGCAGTCAGGTACCTCGTAGTGAGTCCTTCCTGTGCATACATCCCTTCGATCTGCGTGGTGCCTATCTAGATCTATGGGATTTAGTCCTGTTTCTGGCGTTACTCTCTCTTTCTTCAGTGCCACCCTTGTGTCTACACGTGGGGGAACGCGCTCCAATCTGCAAGTAGCAGCAACAACTGCACCCTAGCTTTCACCATCTTCAGCTTGCTGAAGGCTGAAGCTAGCATCCTTTTTTCTTTCCCCCAGGTAAGGGAACTACTAGGAACACAAGGTTTCATGTCTAACCCTTGGAGGGTTCAGTGAAAGGACTATACATGCACACACACGCACGCGCGTGCACGAACGCACGCACGCACACGCACGTGCATGTGTTATGAGGAATTCAGTTGGTGTTAAAAAAGCTTTTTCTAACGCATTAAAAAGGCTTTAGCAAAGAGACTATGAAGAATTCAGTCAGTGTTAAAAAGATGCTTTTTAACACATTTTGTTACACTAGACCAGAATGAATTGCGATTGGATCGTGATGATTTGATCGCAATCCTGCTGATCGCGATCTGATCGGGATAGCGAGTGTCCACACTGCACTTTGAAAACGCTACACTGTACCTCTGCCTTCTTTTCGATATCGCGTTACTGATGACCGATGTGTATATACGTGTGGCTTCTTTGCTTGTGTTAAGCGTTGATACAGCGAGGTAAGGTGAGTGAGACCAAGGACGGGTGAGGAGTGTTAGATGCTCCTACTACACGCGTAGCGTACGTGGAGGTAACGCCCACTATTTTTGATTGGATTCAACCGACCGCAATCAAATCCACCTTGCAGCCTCGGAGCCAGATCGCTTTTGCACGTGAGGGGGAAAGGCAAGTGAGAGGGCGGGGAGAAAAAAGCGGTCTGGGGACTACGCTATTGTACGTGAGTTCGGAAGTAGGCGTAACGACTTAACTCGTTATTACACTAAACAAGTCTCACAGTTATTAGCTATTAATTAGCAATCTACTTACAGTGATTTGAGAACCAGTTGTTGTTTACTAACACGATTCATTGTGTCATTTACGGCAAGCAGTCTGCTTACGCCTAGGAAGTCTGTATCGTCACAAGTGCAGAATTTGCGGCAGTAAGTTTACGTCAGGGTGTGAAAAACACAGCTTGTTTGGGACCAAGCAGGAATTTCACATCACCAATTGCAACTAGTCAACTACAAAACACAAGAAAAGACAGGATTTGGCCTTACCACTGAACTACTGTGTGAGCTTCGTCCACTACCACGGCCACGAACCGCTCTCTCAACTCATTTGCTTGTAAGGCGCATCGCCACTTGCGTGAGTCGCGACCAACAAGCACTTCGGGGGGGGGGAGGCTGCCAGAGACATAGGGGAATTTCCCTACTTTGATAGCAGCGTCTGACGATTCGGACTCACCAACAAAGGCAGCTGTAAATCCTTTGCGCTTAAAATAGCGACCTGATCTCCCATCAGCGAATTCAATGGAGTCACCACTAGCACCACAGGATCCGCGGGATATTGCCGGAAGCCATTGGCTGCAATGCTAGTCTGGCAGAAACGTGCGGGAGAAGATGAAAAATTAGCGACTTTGTAAAGCCTGTAGGAAAGCACGGACAAGGAGGCGAAGAGATAGCATCTGCAGTGGCGCTGGCTTCAAATTCTGCACGTCAAACAGAGTCAGAATGCTGCGTGGACACGGCAGTTGCAATGGCTTCATCATCAGGCATTGCTCGGAAGTCATCCATAACTACCAGACAACAAGGACGTTTGTACGCTCACACTCTAACACCTTAGTAAGCGGTAATTGCAATCACTTACGTCATAACCTTTTGCACCTGCATACGCAATAGCGTGTCCTGCTGCGTTGCTGTTAGCATTCTCATCACCAATTGGCTGTCTTCCTGAAGGCGTGGGTTTTGATTGGTGCGGTTGCAATTGAGCGAACAAGAACCCTCCTCTTCCAAACTAGGTTTGATTGGCGTAGTCCTCAGACTGCTTTTTTCTCCCCGCCCTCTCACTTGCCTTTCCCACCCCCTCACGTGCAAAAGCGGTCTGGCTTCGATGCTACCACCTTGCGATGTGAATTGAATTATCGCGACCAGATCGCAATGCAGTGGCAAGTGTGGACATCATTGCGGTTGGATCAGGATCACGATCTAGTTGCCAGTGTGGACGACAGGCCCGTAATTAAGAACACTCTCTTTATCGTTTCAAAAAGAGTCTTTTTAACAAGATACGTCTAAGACCGACTGAAGTCTTCATAGCTTGTGTTAAATAAAGTGTTCATGTTAAATTCAGTCTGTTGTTGAAAAGACTCTGTTAAAGTCAGTCTGGTGCTAAAGGAACAATGCAGAATGATTTCCTTGATCATTTGGTTAGGTGTAGACTTTTTAACACGCGTGCCATACGCTCAGAATGTTTTCTTCAATGTACACTGTTAAATTCATTGAAATAGCGCGCGTTAGATGTTAGACAAAATGGCAGCTTCTGAATGTTGTACACGTTAGGACAGTAATTGAACTAACCTTACTCGGTGATTAATAGGTTATTATCGTTAGTTCATGCTAGAGAGCGAATGTGTTAGAAACGCTATACGATAAATCTTTCTAGCGCATTTGTTTCAGAGTTTGAATTCGTCTCTAGTAGTTAGTTCGTCTCTAGTGCAAGTACGGCTGACATGCGCACTTGTACACAAGCAATCTGAAATATTGTCTGGAGCTTCCCTGATTTTGTCGCACTAGCCAACACAAAGCAGGAGCGTACTACGCTGATGTGCGACAGTCTAGTGAAGTAGATTGTTTAGTTGACTAGATCATACACTGTAGCTGTAGCTGGTTCACGAATGGAACTCATAAAGCTAAAACAGGTCAAGCATCTTAGGGCGCGTTCGAATATTAGTTCTAGAACTGGAATTGTAGGGGGAGAAAAGTTCCATAGCGTTCGATTGGTAGTTCTAACAGTTCTGCCTAGCGAGCTGGAATTGTTGGAACTGTCACGCCCTACATGCAAAATTCTCGGAGGTTGACGAAGTGAAATGACGGGTAAAGATGCTGGGACCGTTGTGGAACTTCTTGTTGGTTATAATGAACACTTGTGGCGACCATCTTGGCAAACACCAGAAGAAACGACATTTGGAACTGATTACAGTGACCTTCTTGGCGCGAGCAGCTCCAAAAAACCGAAAGCGAAAGCACTGCTGATGTTCGAAGAGACTACAACAAGTGGAGTAGAAACGTCATGCTACTTGGTATTGACGCTTACCGGAAGTATGAGCCTATGCGCATGCTCAACTTGCTGACAATTCTAAGCGTTTGTTTGCTAGCAACAGTTCCAACAGTTCTGACAGTTCTGGCAGTTCCAGTTCTAGAACTGGAACTAGTATTCGAACGCACCCTTACACTGCAAATCAATGAGAGCGGATGTCTATTTAACAAAGAAGCGGCCATTGTGCTTGACGTCTAACGCGCGCTATCTGACTGAATTTAACAGTGTACATTGTTAAAAACAGTCGGAGCGAATGGTACACGTCTTAAAAAGTCTAGACCTAACCAAGTGATTGAGGGCACTATTATACGTTGTTCTTTCAACGACAGACTGAATTTAACAGTTTTACTAATTAGCATCCAACTAAATTCAACAACTGAATTTAACATGTAAACGGATAGTTATTTATCACCGACTGAATTTAACAAGACACATGCACACGCGCGGACACACATAATGCACACACAGACACAGACACACACACACACACACACACACACACACACACACACACACACACACACACACACACACACAACACAACACAACACGACACAACACACAACACAACACACAACACAACACGACACAACACACAACACTTATATACAGGATACCTTGACATAAAGGTATGTTTTTATCTGTTCTAGTGCCATATAGGGAGCAAAGTGTCTGTCCGTTGTGGGGGTGACTTCTTCTATGATGGATCTGGTCAGGACTGTTCAGGTGACCTTCTTCTAGTTGCTGGAGGCGTTGGAATTACTCCAATAGCATCAATTGCAAGGCATGCTGTAGATTTACAGGAGAAATTGAAAAAACAAAATAAACGGTCTTCTTCAAAGAAAGTTGTATTGCTTTACAGCGCAGTAGAAACCGGAGAATTTCTATTTGAGGTACAGTGTGTGAGTCAAGATATTGGTTTGAGCAAGAAACATTATGACTTCTTTTCAGAATCATTTCCGTTCTCTATCAGTCAAGAATTCATACTTTCAAGTCTTCTTCTATATTACTGGACAAGAACGCTATAGCACCAGTGTGCCACAAGGCTACCAATGTTTGTCTCATTTGCTTCTATCAAATTAATCCTGCAGTTTTTAACATTGCCTTCCTATTTTTAGTTGGGCGGATAAATAGCCACGTGCTCCATGAGAAGATACAATCACTTGATAGAAGGCGTCTTCTCTGCTATGTATGTGGTCCTCCACCAATGAGTGAGAGTGTTTGCAAGATGCTTGAACACACAGGAATAGATGAATCACAAATATTATATGAGAAGTGGTGGTAGCTATTTGAAAAATGGTTAAGTCCATTCCTGAATTAATCAATAGAGAGGCACATGACAGTGCTAAACCCTCGGCCAGTGTATGTAATCACATATCTCGTCACGTGATAATGTTTGCACACTGAGGCTTTAGCCCAATTCTCTCGTCTCAGCTAAGGTTTCTGGGTTTCCAATGCATTAGTTTTTAGCTAAACATAGTGCGAAGCGTCTCCATGCAGACTTGCGTACTTACACGTTAATTGCTTCGTCCACAAACAGACGCGCTATCATGGACAATGCACGTCCCCATCGCAAATTCCCGTGGAACGCCAACTTTCTGTTGAAGACAACACTATAGTGACGTTTGCAACAACATTGCGGCCTCTCAGCCACGCACACCGAAAATTCTAGCTGCCACACTGCAGAACCACTATGCAGACTGTGGAAGAAGCAGAATGTTACAAGTCAGGTACATGGCTACAGTGTTTGAGCCAGGATTTTTCAGCCGTCAATATGACGTTATTATATATATATATATATATATATATATATATATATATATATATATATATATGATGACGCCAAACAATGACGTCATCAAATGTTTAATGTTGGCATATTTGGTGATAACATTATACTTTTACTTTATCTTTTTCAAAGTTGCACTATCTACCTGATGCATGTATATTAGTTACTGCATGATCGTTAGACTATTCAATATTATTGCCACTCAGAAATTGTCGAATAAACCTAATTGACATAACCTTGTTGAACATAACACAGACAGACAGATAATACACTATATTATTACAATGACAAGTTGACGTAACTTAATTAAAACTGGTATTGTGAGCTGAGCTTTAATTAGAAGAGTAAGTTGTGCATATACCTTGCATGGGCTACTGTGCCGTCAAACTTAAAAATGAAATGAATAGTATTTAATGAATATAGGGATACTAAGGCATAGCTACGCCTTCTGACCATTTATCCTTTTTGACCACAACTAAGACGCTACGCTACGTTTCTAGTTGTCTAACGCAATCATGTGTAAAATCCATACAAAATGCTTTGAGAATTTGTAGCTGCAAGCGTGCTTTGTGAGAGAGGATCAGCTTGCTTTGATCACTATGTTTTTATAACCATAACGATTTAGTGAATCAATACATCCAGCTGTAAAGAGATCTGCAAAAGTGTACGTACAAACCAGGGGATTGAAAATAGACAGTAATTAGTAGAACATCTGCTGCAACCATACACAGTCTCATTAGCAGATCATGTGTGAAAGTACGTCAATGGTAATTGTCCCCAAACACTAACAAAGAGACCACGCCCAAAGAGTAGATCCAAAGATTAGATCCACAATGGATCTTGTAGGAAGACATCCCACACTACGTGTGGTAAGGCTGTCCTATTTGTTTCCAACCGTCAATAATTGCTGTTTTCCCCTCTCCAAACGTCCATCTTTTGTCTCAAACCGTCAAAATGACGGTACTGATGGTACTGTACGCTCGCGAGAACACTGTTGCTATACACGTACTGCATGGCGCCTGAATCCAGCACCTTCGCTCTCTAGACACCTCTTGTTGTTGTTAGGAAACATGCACGTGCAAATGTAGACTAGTCGTTATTTCTGTGCTAAACCCTTGTGTAATTTACAGCAAAAACACTAAACACCATGTACAGGATGGACGCCCAATGGCCAAATTCTCGTTAGCAGCTACCAAACAAACAGAGGTAGAGCCTTAATCTAGGGTTACAATATGACGCTGACGACGCTAGCGACGACACTCAGGCGGGCGTCATATTGTAAACACTCGCACGTCGCGCGCGTCACGAGCGTTGTCAGCATCGTCAGCGTCGCCGACGCTAGAGTTGCATGATTCAAGTTCAACTCTACCGTCCAAACCGAAAGTGCGCTAGCGTCTACTGGAATGGAAACACGTGCCTTTTGTGGACAAATCAGAGATCAAATGCGGGAGTGAAAGGACCAGAAGTAAATTATGGTATACGTGTACAGTAGGTACGGCTGCTTGCGGCAGATCAAGTCACGGTAGCTTAGAGATGAGAGGCGCAAGAAAAACGCTTGGGAAAACGTATCGAAAATACCGCGGGCTTCCAGCAGCAGGCTGCCAAATAATGTGGAAGCGTCTAGCTCCGCAGCAACTTAGTGAGAGAGAAACTCAGGAATTGAAAACCAAATCACAGACTTTTGTATACGATTATGATGAACATTCGCGTAGTCGTTGACGCTCATCAAATGAAGCCTAGTTCACAATACGACGCTGACGTTGACGTTGACGCTGACGATGACGCTGGACGTTGACATTGACGCTGACGCTGACGATGACGTTGTACCATTCACAATATTTTTCCGTGAGCGTCAGGAGACGTTGGTCAGCACCTGTCTGGATACTGGAGCGTTGAGCGCATGCTAACGCACGTTATTGTAACACCACGTGTGTATCGTAGATGGACGAAGAAATTGTAATTCTTCTACTTCTCATTCGTCGCCATAGGCGTAGAGCTAGAGAATGTCAACAACGGCAAATGTGGGTCAGACCAATCTTTCAACGAAGGCGGCAACAGGGAGAATTTCATAATCTCCTTGCAGAGATGAGGCTGAACGACAGATGTACGCGCCAAAGACACGGATAACTCCGCACGCTGTCGATTAGACCCTCCATGCGAAATCCGGGATTTGATAAGACTGTTCTTTGATTTGTAGAAAGTAATCACGTGTTTTCCGCTTACGTTGGTACACTTCCGGAATCGACGCTAGAGTTGAACTCGAGTCAACTCCAGCGTCAATAACGCTGGACGAACGCTGCGACGAACGTCGTCGACGTTGACATGTTCACAATACGACGCTCACGCCAGCGTCATCGTCATCGTCAGCGTCATCGTCATCGTCAACGTCAGCGTCGTATTGTGAACCGAGCTTGATATTGTGTGGTACAGCGTCAGCGTCAGCATTTGACACCTACTCGGTGTCTTTGCGCGAGCGTTTCGCGGGCGTCATCAGCGTCATATTGTAAACCTAGCTTTAGGCATGAGTATGGATTCATTTCTACAACTTCAACATACGGCGGAGGCCAGAATTAGAAAATTCTTTGGGGCGGTAACTGTTCTGGGACAAATTGGTGCATAGTGTGTGTAGGTCTGACAAATATGGTTAGAAATTGTGGACATGTCTTTTGGAAAGTTGAGATGCGAATTCGGCTAGAATTTGGTGATAATATTATTCGTATTTGCACTCAAATTCGGAAGAATCCGTTGCGTATTCGCACTGAATTTACCCCTAGACTCAAGCGAATTCGCTCCGGGTTTCTTGCAAGTTTTGGCCACTTTCACTCTAGTGACTTCGGACCGAATACTTACTAAACAACGCGGAATTAGGCGAGAAATTGCTCTGTATTCACACGGAAATTCAGCAGAACTCGTGTCGTATTCGAGCAGAAACGAATTCGAATTCTTTTTGTATTGTGGGCATTTCTATACTCAGTGAATTCTTACCGAATTAGCTGCGAACGTGAAGCAAGTCGCCAGATCTTTTGTGTACAACACATGCGTGTATCATACGCCACTTCAATTCAATTCAAATATTACATGTGGTGTACTAGCTACTACTACACAGCAACAATAGTCTCATACACAATTAAACTACACCAGTCACTTCCTAGACTTGTCTGGAGAGTAGAAGCAGAAAAGCCTACATTGTGGACGAACTTCGTCGAATGCTACAACGTTTCCATGCCGACCTGTCAGCCTCCACCGCTCCGTGACTACCCTTTGACGTTGTTCGCATCAAACTTTATGTGGACAGTCGTCAAGCAATCTACGGAAACAGGAATACTTGAAACCTGACCAGCCAACAGGCTCACTAGACCTACCCGAACCACTCTGTTTAGCATTGCCGTAAATATAGTCATCTCGTCGATTCACCGCTTGTTTAGTTCGTGTGGGTTTGTCTTCGTCTTCTCCTCCATTCTACAGTACACGCTGTAAGACTTGGTAAATTATAGTCCGTTCACGCATTAGAGAGACTGGTGGAATGTGGCCATTTGCGCGACAAAGGTGTTGCCCTCCGGGCGGATATTGGTATCAATCGAAAGCTCTTCACTTGCCGGATCTAATTACACTTACAGTTAGGCTACAGAGATGTAACTGAAGTTACTAGAGCCAATTTCCTGTATTTTAATGAGTTAGGGGGCGGAGAAAGGCGGAGCTAAGGCGGGATTAGATTTAATTGCATAAAGCTAAGTACATAATTGTTATAGCTAGTAGCAGGCTGTTAACAGTAACCCAACACAGTAAACTTCCCAGTTGGGGTGTCAGTTAGCTAGGAATGGGTTCGTCTAGGATCCGTTTCTAGTCTTTATCCTTGGAACTTTCAGTTTCAGACGACGACGACGAATCTTCTGATTCAGGACCAACTTCAATGACCATCTGCGCTACAACGTCGTCTAAAACACCGTGTATTGTCCTGTAATGCTTCTCCATTTTCTCACGTACGTGCTTCACGCAGTTTGCCCACTTTTCCACAGTAATGTTTGCTAGACCTTCTCTACACAGGCGCTTGATGTTTTCCATGGTAAACCCAGCTATCCCTGTGTTGTGCTGTGCAGCATGTCGTTTTACCTGTGCCCATACCAGCTCAATGGGATTGAGTTCGCAGTGTCCCACGGATAGCCGTAGACAGTCGCATCCAAACTTCGCTGCTAGAACATTCGTCTGGTACACAGAAATGGGATTGGATCTTTTGATTAGGTCAAACAGTTCGACTTTCAACATTTTGGGCTCATGGAGTATTTTATGTTTGGCCAGCCAGTCAATCATATCTTGCTTTCTGGAAGACTTCGTAGGGATCTTTTCTACTACAGCATTGTGATACCTTGCATTGTCTAGAACTATAACTGATTGAGGTGGGCAATTGGGTAGAAGTTTATGCTCAAACCACTCCATAAAATGACTAATGTTCATTTCATTGTGGTAGTCACCAGTGTCTTTTTTCCCCACGAAAACCAACTCTGCTTCTGGTGTCCATCCCATTTCTCCTCCCACGTGTAAAATAATCAGCCTCTTCCCTTTTCCACTAAGAATTCTTAATCCACCTTTTCCATCGTAGTCTGTCCAGCATTTTTCCAAAGTGTGGTGTTGATGTAGCCATGTTTCATCCAAGTATACAATGGGTCTATTCCTTTCTCTGAATCCTTGTATTTGTTTCAGGTAGTTGACCCTTGCTGTTAAGATACGATTTTGCTCGTAGAGACATTTTTTCCTGTTCATAGTTTTGTAGGCAAAACCTATCTTACGTACTGTCTTATACAAACTTGTCTTAGAGAAAGGGTAGTTGACTTCATGTACTAAAGCTGCATGCAGCAACGACATGGTAGGGAAGGTCTTGTCTGTATAGAATCTATGTATTCTGCGTCTAATGACACCTTCTTGAAAATTGTCTGTGTACTCTTCAAGTGATCCACTGTGTTCCATTTTACCTCTTTTCGTTGGACTGCTGACATGTTCCTTTTCTTTCTGTTCTTTGCAGATCCGATATACAGTGGACCTATTTATACCAATAGCCTCAGCTACACGGTCAGCTGGCTTGTCCAGCAGCATAACTTTTTCCTGCATTTCTCTCTTAAAGAAGTCATGCAGTTTAAGCACCCAGGTCTTTTCAATACTTCTGAGATGTTTCCCTTTGTGCATTGCCATACAGAAATTAGAAAATAGATGAACACAGTTGTAAGTAGAAGTAAATCCAACAAAATCAAAGTGATAATTAATTTGAGTAAATGGTGGCTGGTGTTTTAGTCAGGTGGTTGTATGATTAGGTAACCAAGAAGAATTTTGAAGTTCACCATTTAGTCTAGATAAGCCCCATTTCTGACTATATTGTAGGTCAGGAGGCAGAAAGGTCAGAGTTTTCCTAATTAGTGACGTCATCAACGCTCATTTGGTTTGAGTAGATGCATGGTTACGTAACCAGGGAGGATTTTGAAGTTCACCATTTAGTATATAAGACCCATTTCTGACTATACTGTAGGTCAGAGGAACTAGGAAGGTCAAAGTCCTCATAGTGATGTCATCAACGCTCAAGAATGCACTAAATGGCTATGCAGTTTGGTTCTGATATGGTAAATTAGTCAAGTTCTCGTGGTTTTCAGACGCTTCTCTGAGCCAGAAGTGAATGAGTGTATGTATCTCGTACATATAGCTGTTCCTAGAAGAGGCAACTGACACATACAACCAGTGAGCGCATAGAAACATCCATTTCTGTAGTCATGGGTTATAGCAAAAGGACAATTTTTAGTATATCATTGCATCATGAAGGAAACCGCGTTTCCAGCCAGCGAGGCAGCCAGAGGCAACACATTCATACCTACACTTTCATGTAATACTAGCGTTACCTAATTTGTCATTGACACCATCCACTCTGAAACATAGATGTTAATTGCCTCCTGTGACAACATAACATCCGTTTACACAAGCACTACGCCACGCCTTAGGGTGTACCCTACATTCCACCAGTCGCTCTAATTCGTGAACGCACTTTAGTTAAGTGACAACTGAGCACATGGACGCAGGGGCGTACGCAGAGGGGGTTCGAGGGGGTTCGGACGAACCCCCTCTAGGCGCTAGGTAATGGCGGAATTCGAATTAGGCAATGCCGCATGAGCGCAACTACACAGCACCATTACATATGGGGACAGCAGAAGACACAACGAGACTCCCGATTTTGGATACATTGAAATTATCTGTAAAAAATAATATAAATCTATAAAGTAGTACAGCACTTAACTTTTCGGCGCGCCTATTACTGGATCTACAAGGCCGAGATGAAGTTTATGTAACTCATGCGCTTGCACGGTGTTGATTACGGTTCTCCGAGGACAAGCTAAAATGGCGCATCAACAGAGCATTGCAGCGTTCTTCCGTGCGGCTCATAAAAGGCCATCAAGCGAAGCTGGTCGACTCGATGCGGGCGGTGAGCAACATAATGATCGTGAGGACTGCCAGCCACCGAACCGACGGCCACGGCTTTGCTCTGTGTTGACTGAGGAAAGCAACAGCCACCCGACGTCAAATCTAGACACTCAGGTCCAAGACACGGTGAGGGAGAATGCCACGACGTGCACGGATTTCGTTGGTCGCCCATTTGACGTAGGTCTCACTATCAAGATTGGAATGTCAGTCAAAGAAGTGTCCACAGCCGTTTCAGCGCTTTCCGGAGGTGAGAAGTACAAATTACTCTTTAGGCATACTTCGCCGCCTACCGTACTGCCTTCTACTCGTTCGTATGGCTGTAACCGCAAGTTTAACACGGATTGGCTTACTAAATACTCGTGGCTAGTCTACAGCCCATCCAATGATGCTGTGTATTGTGCACCATGCGCTCTGTTGTGTTCAGAGAAGACTCGTGCTGACAAAGGCCTCTTTGTAAACGTGCCTTTTCGCAACTGGGTGAAGCTGAGCGAGTCGCTGGCAGCTCATGCAAAACACACGTATCATGCTCACTGCATGGACGAAGCAGATACATTCAGAGCAGTTGTAGATAACCCTGATTCTAGACTTGATGTTATGGTACGCACGGTACTGCAAGATCGCTTGACCACAAATAAGCATATTTTGCAACAGATAGTTCGTGCCATACTGTATTTGACGAAACAAGGATTAGCACTGCGTGGACACCGAGAAGGGATTTCATCCAGCAGTAATCCTGGAAATTTCTTGGCATTGCTTAAGAACCAAGCTGCTAATGATGCAGTCTTGAAGAAGCACCTGGAACAGCCCTTGGCACGGAATGGTACATACCTGTCACCAAGGTCACAGAATGATATAATGGGTATTATCGGTTTTGACATTATTCGCGCAAAAATTGTTGAGGAAGTGAAAGAGGCCAAGTTTTATGCTGTGTTGGCAGATGAAATTTCCAGTCACAATGTGGAACACTTGGCTGTTTGCCTGAGGTTTGTAGATGCGTCTGGTGAGATACGAGAAGAATTTGTTTCATTCGTAAAAATGGTACGAGTTCGTGCTGTTGATATTGAACAGGCTATCACTGGACTTCTGACAAACCTTGGTCTTTCACTTGAGGATCTCCGTGGACAGGGTTATGATGGAGCGTCAACAATGAGTGGAGAGAAGTCAGGTGTTCAGAGAAGAATTCTAGACAAGCAGCCAAAGGCAGTATACACTCACTGTTCCGGTCATTCCCTCAACCTTGTAATAGCACAAGCCTGTGCAGAGCCATGCGTCCGAAATTGTATTTCTGTCATCAAGGCCATCACTCTTTGGATTAGAGCATCACCAAAGAGGGAAGGTCTACTAAAGCAAGTATGTGAAAGGCAACAGCAAGCTGGAGCAGCACATGGCTCTCCTCTGCTTAATGTTTGTATAACCAGATGGGTGGAGAATATTGATGGGTGGCAGCGCTTCATGCAGTGTCATCCATACCTAGTAGAGCTGTGCGAAGTAATAATTTATGGGAGTAGACACTACGCCATGTTTAGTGACGGATTCTCTGCTGATGACAAGAAGGATGCGGTTGCGCATTTAAAGTCCTTGGAATCCTTCTCTTTTATTTATGCAATGGTTGTTTTGCACCGTACGCTCTCGTACGTTCGAGAACCCATTAAAAGGTTGCAGGGAGTTTCTCAAGATCTCTACTCTGGCTTGATGATGATAGAAGATTGTCAGAAAGAGCTTCTTAGCATACGTTTCAACGCAGATGAACTGACTGCATTTTCAGACAGAATTTACAACCACAGTTGCTGCCTTGCTGCTAAGTCTGATATTGCTCCAGTTGTGCCCAGAACTTGCCAACGGCAGCAGCATCGTTCTAATTATCAATGCTCTGATCCCAAGCAGTACTTTAAAGTTACAGTTCTCCTGCCCTTTTTAGATCATTTGCTTGCAGACTTGAAAGCCCGATTTGCAAAGCATGTGCAGAAAGTTGCTAGACTACAATCACTCCTGCCGTCTTCTATCAGTGAAACATCATCTTTTCAGGACATTGAAGAGGCTGTAATATTCTACAGTGCTGACTTGCCGAACCCTGACATTGTTGATGAGGAATTTGTTCGTTGGAAGAGAAAATGGCTCAACATTCCTCCGCAGTCTCGTTCCCAATCTCTGAAAGACTGCCTGGCTCCTGGTGTCTGCACAATGCCAAACCTGCGTGTCCTTATGCAGCTTTTTGCAACACTGCCTCTGAGCACTTGTTCCTGTGAGCGATCCGGTTCTGCTCTGCGACGGCTCAACACCTACCTGCGCAGCACTCAGAGTGAAGACCGTCTTGCTGCTGCAGCTCTCATCCACGTCAACTACGCTACACCTGTTGATATTAACCACGTCTGCAAACTGTTTATGCAGAAACATCCACGTAGAATTGAAGCACCTAGTATGCTGTTTGATAACTCTTGATGTTGAGCAAGTTATTTGCTTTCTAATAGTTTCATTTACCCAAGTAACAGCTAGTCTCACAGCACGTATTGCTAAGATTAAAGAAGGTCATGGTGTGTTTGACTGCCAAAAATAGAACAGTTGTAATCAAGTTGTGAACCCCCCTTGGATAATTCCTGCGTACTCCCCTGGGACGTATAATCATTCCTCATTCGCTCGCTGATTGCACGTGTTTATGACGTTATCTACGGAAGCCGGTAGCGGCGGATTGATATCAGTCCGCCGTTTTCGGCCGCACTAATATCAATGGACACAAACATTGTAGCGCGCTTTATCAAATGTGTAACGCGCTTTAAATTTAACTTTCTGTAAGAACAATATATTTAATATTAATGTACTATAACGTGTGCTATTCTAGATACAATAGACGCCTTGTATTCTCGTATTCTAAATAAACGAACTGTGGAACGTGTGTGTGCGCTCTTCCATCAGCAGCTCAGCCCAGTCTGGGATTGTCGTTTGCTGCACGTCGTGGAAACGGTAGTAATCGACTTTCCAGTGAATTGGAGACAAGTAGTGGGTTTTAGAAGCCATACTCTTGCGATGCAATGATTGCTAGTGCACTGAAATCTTTTTGGTATGTTTAAATAATTAATTAAATTGATTAATAATAATTACAAACTTAGACAAATACACACATGCACACATCTAGTTGTACATGTGTTCAGTAATGATGTAGTCGTTATTGTAGAGTTATACATTGCAGAAATTTCCAAAAGATAATTTCAAAACTTAATGCACAACTGAAAAAGGTCCTTGGATTGAATTATTGTGTGAATTTATGTTATTTTGTTTCTGCAGTGTATGAAATCTCTACAATAACTAATATATCACATGTGTGGATGAGCGGTCATCTGTGTATGTGTACATATATGTATGTATGTATATATATATATATATATATATATATATATATATATATATATATATTAAATATATTCTTCTTCTATGCAAACTACTCCAAACTGCCCCGTACTACCCCAAACTACCCTACCCACCCAGTCCCTAAACATAACTACATTACAGTAACAGGAAAATCCCACAAGTCATCAAAATCCAGGTTCAGTCTACTGTATAATAGCTTGGCATTATACTGCCACAGTCTCACGGACAACTGTTCCATCAAATTTGAGTATGTCTTAGAGAAAGGTATGCTGTTCATTGATGAAGCTTTTGAGGTTATGGTCTTCATGCAGCGTCTCTCTCTCTCCCTCCCTCCTTCCCTCCCTCCTTCCCTCCCTCCCTCCCTCCTCCCTCCCTCCTCCCTCCCTCCTTCTCTCCCTTCCTCCCTTCCTCCCTCTCTCTCTCTCTCTCTCTCTCTCTCTCTCTCTCTATATATATATATATATATATATATATATATATATAATATGCAGGCCCATAGCAAGCAAATCGAAGGTGGTCCGGCCTAACATTTACTAACAAGCATATGTAAAGGTAGCCTCGTATTTCAACTGCCCGTGGAGCTGCAAAATTGGTTTGATCGTTTGATACTACCTCCATCTAGTCGACAATTGCAAATGTAGAGTTTGCATGTATGTGATCAATAACGTATGCTGTCTTTTTACTAACTAGATTACTTACTTGAAATGGAAATAGATGAAATAGGTCTCTGGTAAATCTTCGTAATACACAATATGTGCATGTCATTGTCTACTGTGTCTAGACAGATACTCGTGTCGTAGGAGCCATCGAACTTTTACCAGAGGCGTATTTCATCTACTTTCATTCAAGTAAGTAATCTAGTTAGTAAAAGGACAGCTTACGGTATTGATCACATACATGCAAACTCCATGTTTTGCAATTGTCGACTAGATCGAGGTAGTCTTAAACTTTCAGACTAATTTTACAGCTCCACGGAGCAGTTGAAGTACGAGGTTACCTTTACACATGCTTGTTAGTGCACGTTAGGCCGGACAACCTTCGATTTGCTTGCTATGGGCCTGCGTACTATATGTATATATAGATATGTACACATACACAGATGACCGCTCACCCTCAAATGTGGTATATTAGCTATTGTAGAGATTTCATACACAGCAGAAACAAAATAACATGAATTCATACAATAATTCAATCCAAGGACCTTTTTCAGTTGTGCATTAAGTTTTGAAATTATCTTTTGAAAATTTCTGCAATGTATAGCTCTACAATAATGACTACATTATTACTGAAAAAATGTACAACTAGATGTGTGCATGTGTGTATTTGTTTAAGTTTGTAATTATTATTATTAATCAATTAAATTAATTATTTAAACATGCCAGAAAGATTTTAGTGCACTAGCAATCATCGCATCGCATTAGTATAGCTTCTAAAACTCACCACTCGTCTTCAATTCACTGGAAAGTCGATTATTACCGTTTCCACGACGTGCAGCAAACGACGATCCCAAACTGGGGCCCTCTTTCAAACAAAGGGCTGAGCTGCTGATGGAAGAGCGCGCACACACGCTGCACAGTTCGTTTATTTAGAATACAACGAGAATACAAGGCGTCCATTTTATCTAGAATAGCGCACGTTATAGCACATTAATTAATATCTATATACATAAAGGAGAGGTGTCTGTTTGTGTGTCTATCTGTATGTCTGTGTGTCCGTCTGTTGGAGCGTTTCTCAAAGACGGCGAGTCCGATCTCGGCCGAATTTGGCTCGCGCACGCCGAATTCATTCCGGTCGAAAGTGAGTCCGTGGTCGTCTTCCTGACTTCTACCACGACGACGCCATTTTCCGCCGATCGCACTCCCTTCCGCTCGCGCACGATTATCTCCGGAAAAGCGCATCGTATCTCCACCGAATTTAGAATGCCCGATCCCGACGTCGGACGGTACCCGCTGAGCGTGTCGTTTATTGCGGGCGACGCCGGGAAACGGAAGATATTTTTGCTGATATCCGGGTCTTGAAAAATACGCCCACAGTCGTTTGCCAGTCTACGACCGTCGTAGCGCTGCCGTGTTTGATGCACTTGTTCTCCGAAACGCCAGCAACGTCTTCGAAGAGACGACGTCTAGCGGGACTGTCGAAATGACAAGAGTCGGTACGAGTCGTGACTTCCTTAGATACGGGAACGGATTATCCGGGTGAGTACTCCATGTGACTTCCAGTTCCGCTCTGATGGCTTCGTCTAACTGCACGTGACTTCATTTCGGACAGCGCAATATCCGGGAGTGCTATACGATTCGTCTAACTGCACGTGACTTTATTTCATTCAACGGGACAGCGCAATATCCGGAAGTGCTATACCATTCCAAGTGTATACGCGACATTTTTATTTACTGCAGTCATTTATGGCCAACATCATCTATGATACCATCAAACGCATTTTTAGATACTTTCTGCTATAATGTCTACCTATAAAGGCGACCTGTCTCTCCTCCACTTCCGTGTTGCATTGGCTCTATGACAAACGCGTGTGTCAACTGTGGCGCTATGAAGTGGAAGGGAGGAGTACCTGGCATGTGTTGTCCCGCGGGCGAAGCAGGGCATTGGAGCTTGTTAAATGTATATTGTTGCATTCAAGAATTATAAAGCGTTACACATTTGTTAACGCGCGTTACAGTGTCCATTGATATCAGTGCGACCGAGACGGCGAATTGATATCAACTCGCAGCTACCGGCTTTCGTAGTTATCTACGGAAACCCATAGGTGCGCGTTGATATTAAGGCGCATCTATGAGTCTCCCACTCTCTTTTCCCATCACGTGCAGAAAGCAGTCTGAAATACCGAGACTACCGTACGGTAGCGGCGGGTTGATATCAGTCCGCCGTTCTCGGCCGCACTGATATCAATAAACACAAATAGTGTAGCGCGCGTTATTAAATGTGTCTACTTTTTAAATATCAATGAAAAATTATTAGTTAATATTAATGTACTACAAAATAACGTGCGCTATTCTAGATACAATGGACACGTTACCGCCTAGTATTCTACATAAATGAGCTGTGGAACGTGTGTTCACGCTCTTTGATCAGCAGCTCAGAGGACCCCAGTTTGGGATCGTCGTTTGCTACACGTCGTGGAAACGGTACTAATCGACTTTCCAGTGAATTGTATAGGAGTAGTAGGTTTCGGAAGTCATACTCTTCCAATGCGATGATTGCTAGCTGGTGCACTGAAATACCTGACGATTTATTTTTCAAGCCCTGATAGAGAAAAGATGTATTGATCAAAGAAAATATATATGTATATACGATGAATTGTAAATGAGTAGTATTTGCCATGATTGTAATGTCCGACTTGACGTTTCTAATGTCCGGCAAATTTTAAATGGACATGACGCGATGTCCGGTGGTCAGTCAAAAACTAGTTTACACACTGCTGTACAACGTTGTACAACTTGTCAGAGTGCTTGTACAACGTTTACTGACTGAAATACACGGAGCAATGAGTAAAGGTAATAGTTACCGTATGCATCTGGCAGAGCTCAAAGCCTAAGTCCCGCCTACTACCATCAGCCTCGCCTACTGTGTCACAAGGGCTGACCCGTATCGACGAAACTCGTATTTTATGCAACCAATAGACACCCTCACGAGCAATGGTTTGGTACTGCTCTCGCAAAGTGAAAAGAAAAACATCAATGCAATAGCATGAGGGAAACAAATTGCTTTCTAGCGATGGAGCTAAATGCACAAAAGGTTCAAAAGTTGGGCCTGGACCAGCAAGGCGCAACCTTGCCTGTACCCAAATTGACAATAATTGCCTCCAAAACAATCAATGCACACCTGAAGGCTTGAAGATTTATACAAAAGCATCTGTAGTAAATGTACTTATATCTCACCGTGCATTTCAAGATCAGCCGTTTCCGCCCGTTTCATCTTCCTCTCTTGTGCAAAATAAATTACTAGACCAACGCAAACTGCTGTTAGCAATCGACTAGGATACACTGTGTTCTAATCTGATCAAAACAAGGTAGCTGGTCATTTCGTTTCTTGGGACGAAATTCACGAAGTGAGGCGCCATGGTGGGGACAGCATCAAAGCGTGTCCACTTTCGTCCTTCTCTTACGAAAACTCGTCCTCTGTTGCATTTTACCTAATGTTGAATTTATGCTCTAAAGTTTTCACTACACGTTGCGACAATGGAGAAGAAAAACCTGTGGTGGCTACACAGATTATCAGTAAAGTTTGCTGACATATCAGGCACCTGAATAGGGGACATTGTAACACAACGAGATGCAGATAATCCGGGTTTTGTTTTGAAAGATAACGCGCGGCTGTTTATGTAGATTGGTTGGTTGCCGCAACATACCTTGGTTAACTTGAGTTAGCTAACCTAACTTAACCAAACTTAATCGAAAATTGGAACTGTATTTCTTGGATCAATAGGTGATAATAGTTTTTGACTTCTGATCATAGAACTTTGCATGAGACTTTTTGCTTTCGTGTAGATTTTTTTCTGACTTCTCCAGGTGGTACTGTTTTTGGTAACAACAATTTTTTTGACATTAGCAGTTGGGTTTGAGTTCGACGGCCAAATAGTCTTTGTGCTGGTGATGAGTGCATCTTTTCGGTTGGGGTGTTCCGAAAGTCTAGAAGGGCTAGATAAATGTTTGATTTAGCCTTTATCGTCGTCTTCATTAGTGCTTTGCATGACTTTACACTGTTCTCCACTTTTCCGTTTGATTGTGGGTAGTGGGATGATGACGTTATATGCTTGAATTGCCATTCGTGCACAAATCTGGCAAACTTCTTGCTAGTGAAGTGAGCACCATTGTCACTTCTGAGTTTATCTGGTATTCCATGACGTGCAAAATACCCTTTTAGCTTGTGGATCACGGTTGTACTACAGGTGTCTTGGAGCTTGTCTACTAAGAATAGTTGGAATAATAATCCACAGCCATGACATAGTGTGTATTTTGAAGCTCTAAGAGATCAACTCTTATTTAAGACCATGGTCAATGAGGGATATTTTGTGGCAATAGGGGTACCTGTTGTTGCTCCAGTTGGAAAGAATTGCATATGTCATATGTTGACACAAAGTCTCTCACAGCAGTATTTATGTTTGGCCAGTATAGAGCTTCTCTGGCTTTCCTCAAGCATCCTTTAACTCCCAAATGAAATCTGTAGATTTTCTTGATCAATTGGCTTCTCAATGTCTTTGGGATAATGATGCGATCTCTTTGTACACTATACCATTGTGCAATGACAGTTAAAATTTACTGTTGAAATATGGATGGGTGGGTGTTGGAGCAATACTCTTGATTGCAAGGAATCTTGTTGATATCAACTGCATTACACACTGGAGTTTCTCGTCTTTGCTAGTGTCTTCTCTGATCTCATCTAGCATTGTTTCTTTTTCGGGCCATCTTTCTTACATGCAGATTTCTTCTAATTGTAGGCAAAATTCACTCTGTTGGTTTGGTTTTTGCCAGAAGGCTCTGAAAAGTGTGTAAGCAATATAGTGTTTAGTGCCTTTCTTGCATGTTATCTGCAGGTCGTATCTTGGGAGGCAAAGTAACATTCGTTGTAGACGTTTAGGTACGTCTTTCATGCGCTTCTTTGCAATTGTTTTTAACTGTTTGTGATCGGATTCAACTGTGACTTGTCTGACATATACATATTGATCAAATCGTTCACAAGCAAAAAATTGTAGTAAAACACGGAAACGGTTTTTAAAGTTTATGATCGAGTCAGATATTTTTTTGGTGAGAAGCCAGTATTCGTGCTGTTAACTCGTTCCGTGTTTTCACCGCAAAGTATGTCAAGCGTTTTTGGATGTTTGTGCTTTCATTGGGGGCTATGTGTTCCATAGTCGTTGTCATTTACCATCTATTTTTATAAGGACTTTTTTTAGCTGTGCTATGTAGTCTGATAATGGTCTTTGACTGCAGTTGCTAAGTGTGTGAATTAGTCTATTTTCAGTTGGTTGATTTTTTTCGTGATGTCGGTTCGTTGTGCCAACATGGGTCGTATGTTATGATTTTGAGACGTTTGTAGCTATGTTGATAGTACATTTGCGAGTTGAGATTGTCTTAAGTACGAATGGAGGTGTTCTATTTTTTCGAGATTGAAAAGCGCCTGTCGACTTTTGTGCAGAGGTTGGTAAGAATACCGTAGCTCCGTCTTTCGGTGTCTACTGGTTCTTTTGTCTGGTTAGTGTTGCTGTACTCCGGTATTTTTTTCGGGGAACGCATTTTGTCTGAGGATCCATTAAATATCGATCTGTTTAGAAAATGAAGGAGGCTGCGGACAAAGCGAACTTTGTAGTAGTAGCGTTTTTTCGCGAAGCTCCGCTGATAGGTTTACGAAAAAACGTAGGAGATCGGTGTCCAGTGGTATTGTTGTTGTGTGTGGGCCGATCATGACCATACGTTCGTCTAAAAAGTCGTCGTCTAACAGCGCGTCGTTTTTTGGCACTTGTGTTGACGTTCGTTACTTTTTGTATCCGTCGGTATTTCTGCTTGAGTCTTTGACAACCATGTCAGTTACGTGTTTGTCGTTTGGATGTTTTGAGCCGGTCTGGTGTGTCGGAGTATGAGACTTGACCGGTCGCTTGCTTCTTTGCAACTTCTTGCCCATATTCCGATTCATAGCACTCAATGCGTGTCTGTACGTTATTGGGTTCAGTTTGCGCGTGCATCTTCTCGCTTTTTGAGTCTGTACGTCATCGGGCTCGGTGTGGGCGTGCAGCTTCTCGCTTTTTAAGTTTGACGTTTTGACATAATAGTAGTCATCGTAATGGTAGGAATATGTAATTGTTATCACAGAAACAATTTACAATAACATCACAGAAATATTTTGTGTTATACAGGAATGTCGTCATGAGCCGAGTTGTGAATAACTGATATCCAGTTTAATGTCGTTTCAGCGTGTACACAATTAACTGAACTCGGAACGGCCTAACGGCGTACGCGTTTCGGTTTGCTACAACTTACATCAAAGCTAGGCACGTACTTATGAAAATGTCTAATTTTGTGGCACGCTAGAGAGTGTATATCAGTAACAATCTCATATTTGAGACTCGTTTCTATGGCGACTTTTAGTTATGTGTAGAGTCCATGATGAGCTTGAACACAATGATCAATACGAGTTGTTACTTTTGTTTTAAATTGACGTTTTGTAATAAGTATTTGCTTTGGCAAGAGTTGCTTTTTTTGTAATAATTTTTTAATAATAGTTTTAGCCTGAGACAAATGTTATTGAGAATAATTTTTGTTATTTTTTGGGATTTAAGACTTTTGGGGTGTTGCATCATGTTTTCAATGCCATGTTTGTAGATGCGCATGTTTATCGATTAGTGGTTTGTCGCTGCAAAGGCAGAGTGTTGTGGTTTGCTACGATGAGTTCCAAAGACAATTAGGCTACTACACATGTGAATGTGAGGTTCTAGCTGCAGTGCGTCGTAACTGAACATCTCTGTTGTTTTTCATTTGGTAACAGTCTCGTTGACTTGAGAAAAATAACCACTGCACCACCAACACTCTCAGCTTTGCGCTCTCGTCCAATTCTGAGTGAAACAAATTCGCAGTCGACTACGATCTACTTGGAGAGTTTAGAGCTACTTAGACCGTAGACGTAATATGTACGTTATCAACGTGTGTTTGAGTAACGTGGTTGTTACATAATCTTTCTAATTTTGCTTGCATGTTTAGATTTACTGTGAGTACATTTTAGCTAGAAAGCGCGTTGAAGCCTAAAGCACCTGCTAAGTTTCAAGTGCTTTAGGACACAAATGTAGCAGAAGTTACCATTTTGCTGTGACAAGAGTCTGATTTTCGCTGCGACGACTGCTATTGTGCCTTGCCTCTGTGCTGTCTTTCGCACTTGTGGATGATAATTAATTTCTAGACAATTACTGATAATTTTTTCTTCGCGATTAACTTATAGCAAAAACAATAATTACCATGTTTACTTGTGCAGCAGTACGGCGACAACATCCGTCAGTACGTCTTATTATTTCTGTAACCAGCTATTCCATATATCTATACTGCTCCGAATTAAAACCATGAGTCAGGTAATTGTTTGCTTCAATCGTATAAATGATTGGCTGTGTCAGATAATTGGTCACCCAACCGAATAATTGGTTGTCTAAAGCGAATAATTAGTTGCCCCAACCGGATATGTGATTGACTGAATCGTATTATTGCTTGCTCCAACCGGATAATTAATTGGAAAGGTCGGATAGTTTTTTGCCCTAACAGGATAATTGGGCGAGAAATACTGTAGTAGTACTAGTTGTAGGGTATCCGTAGACGCCTTGTTTTTGTGATTAACACATCCAACTATGTTTTTTGACCATCTTCTACATCTTTGCAAATTTTTTTGAAACTTTAGTAATCATGGAAATATACATGCAATCTTCTTAGTTGTTTAGATTATGTATATTAGGCTGGTATAAGTAGTCATTGTTTTACGATCGTGATTAAGACAATTGAATGTACAGTCTACATTTGCAATCAGTTCCGTCGTAGCGACATTGGTATTGTATTTAATGACATAGAAAATGATATAGGAAAACATTTACTATCAACAGTGTTAGATGCAGAACATTGTAGTAAAGGATTGATCATACTTTAAGTATGGGAACAGTGAGTATTTAATTGTAAGCTTATTCAACTTTTGAAAATGTTTTTTGGTTGTCAAGCAAACACACTACCTGGTTATAATACAAATTGATTGGGCTACAGAACTTCATGAATCATATAATCACTTCTACGAATCGTTAGTAGATTCATCTGTAGTCAAACACGTAAACGGTTTTTATAGTTGGGTTTTATCATGAAACGTGGTCATAGAGAGAAATTTGAGATTTGTTTACACACACAAATTAAGAGAAGCAATTTGTGAGTTCCTTGGCTTTAAATAATTACGACTGTTCCTATCTTGTACTTGAACATTCTACCCAAAAGTCTTGGATGTCTCCATTTTTCAAATGCAGTCTCTAACCAATTGAGTTATATATACACCACAGAAACAAACACACACACACACACACACACACACACACACACACACACACACTTACACACAGACACACACACACACACACACACGATGGATATACATATAGAACCACGCTCATTTTAGTTGTGCACCCGGATAAGAAGGCTTCATTCAAGCGGCAACAACTAGTACTAGTTGTAGCGTATCCATACGCGCCTATCGTTTGTGAGCAACACGTTCAACAGAGTTTTTAAATATTTATCCGAATATAGCTACATGTATTGTAACTATTGATATCATGGAAAAAACATGCAAACTTTCTAGTATTTTAGTTAAGAGTTGTATTTGAAATATATTTAGTGAGAGAATCTATATCTGTGTTAGGACATAATTGAGTCAATATGGTAAGAAAGGATCTATACAGGCGTTAACCACTAACTGAATGAAAACGTAATGACTGCTTTGGAATATTCCGGTAATTACTGGATGGAAATTTACAAGTTATTACTGGATTGGGATTTACTGGTTATATATAACTGTAATTATCAGACAGCATTAGATCAGTCTTTGTGGGATGTGTAGAGTCAGATAGCTGTGCTGAAGTTTTAGGCATATCTATTAAGAATTTTTATTACTTTTTCGAGTGTTACGTCGCCGCGAAATCTACTAACGTGCTGTCGCAAACTGTCTTCCTGCGTTTTGTTTTCACTACGTATGACCCATGCGGAATAGTTAGCTAAATTGCAGATGCAAGACGGTTGTTAGTGATTGAAGCGACAGATTTGTATTAAGAGAGATTTTGAACTTGAAAAGTGAGAAGTTGCGTTGATTTGCTGTTAGGTATAGAAGTTAGATATTTATGCAGAAATTAATGCTTTATTTAAAACAGACGTTACAGTTAGATACATAAAAGATGAGCCAAAAAAAAGCTGGAGTTTAGTAAATTATAGCTAGAAAAAAGAGGCTCAAAAAAAACTTTAGCAGATGCCGAATTGAAAACTTAACGTCGTGGCAAAAGGATATCTGCGAAAGCTGCCAAAGCTGTCGCCA
>NC_085098.1:0-27500 GCF_963422355.1 Corticium candelabrum | reverse complement strand
TGTTTGTGTGAGATGTTAAGGTGTTTGTCGTAAATATGTATTGTGTGTTTGATGTTTGTAATGTGTATGGGTATGCAAGTGTCTGTGTTTGTGTATTTTTCTTTTTGTGAGTGTGTTTGTGATAGTGTATAGATTTATGTATGTGTGTGTCTTAGTTACTTATCGTGTGTGTTGTGTGTGTGTGTCCATTTGTTTTTTTGTGTGTTTGTGTGTGTATTTTTATGTTTGTGTTATTAATTGCGTTGTGTATGTGTGTGTGTGTGTGTGTGTGTGTGTGTGTGTGTGTGTGTTTGTGTGCTTGTGTTTGTGTGTGCGAAAATGTTAGTACAAACACAAAAAAACAATATTCTACACAAACACAAATTTCACGCAACACACACAACTCACAACATACACGACACACAAGACTAACACAACAATAGACACAACCATGAAACATACACAACACACAACACACAACACTGGTAACACATGTACACAAACAACACGCTTCCATAATGACACACAAGTACACAACAAGCAGCACACACAACGTACACAAACACACACACACACACTCACACACACACACACACACACACACACACACATAAACACACACACACACACACACACACACACACACACACACACACACAAAGCTACACCGACACAACGACACACAACAAAACAAAACAAAACCAAACTACACGCAAATACAATAACACACAATACTTACACAACAAACAATAGACTCTAAACACACATGTAAAACGCCCAAATACACCAACTCAACACACATAATACACAAAACAATAAACTCAACACAAACATAACACATACACACCACATAAAACACCCACACGTACACACACACACACACACACACACACACACACACACACACACACACACACAAACACACACACACAGCACAAAACAAGCACAAGACACTCAAAACAAACAACGTAATATAAAGACACAAGAACACACACAATAGACAACACACACATACACACACGATCACGCTTATAGCAAACTCCATAATCACACATACATAATACACACACATGAGTCATATTTGTGTATGTGAGTACCTGTTTACTAAGCGTGTGTAGAATGTGATGTGCGTAAGTGTTTGTGTGTTCGTGTGTATTGTGAGTTTGTAGATTAGTGTGCGTGCTGTCTTATAGTTTTTTGTGCGTTCTGTGTGTGTGTTGTGTGTGTGTGTGTGTGTATGTGTGTGTGTGTGTGTGTGTGTGTGTGTACATGTCTGTGTGCGTATGTTTGTGTTTGTATGCTGTTTTGTGTATTTGTATTTGTGTGTGGATATGTGTGTTGTGTGTGTGTGTGTATGTGTGTGTATGTGTGTGTGTTTGTGTGTGTGTGTGTGTGTGTGTGTGTGTGTGTGTGTGATTGTGTGTTTGTGTTTGGTTTTGTGTGTCTGTATGTGTTTGGGTGTGAGTGTGTGTTTTCTGTGTGATTGTGTGTAAATGTGTGTGTGAATGTATTTGTATGGTCGCTCGCGCGCTTGCGTTTGTTTTTGTGTAATATGTATGTGTGTTCTTGTGTCTCTGTGTGTATGTTTGACTGGTAGTGTGTGTGTCTGTACTTGTGTGTGTGATTTTGTTGGGGTTTACGTTTAAAGTTAAGATTACGGTAAAAAGTTAGAGTTTTAAGTTATAACAGCCAGACTTCTAAAAATACTTTGTCACGTGCTGAAACTATCGCGTCTATAGCACTAAGTCTGCTCGGAAAAAATTGCGTCGACAACACTAAGTTTACTGTTAAAGTATTGCGTCTATAACAGTAAGTCTGCTGTTAAATTTTCGCGTCCATAGCAATAAGTCTGGTGTTAAATTATCGCGTCTATAACACTACGTCTGCTCAACAGTTACGCAAATATTTCTAAAAACAACAATGTGAGTGTTAATATCAGTAGTGAACATCACTACTATTTGCTATAAATTAACATCGATTTGTGTCACCATTTATGTAATGTCCGACATACGGTGGCATATTTCTAGTTGAAATTACATCATGATTACTTCACATGCTACATTTGTTTACAAAGATTGATGCAGTTATGCAATATCTTTTAATAGGACAACAAAGTATAAGTTAATATCAGTCATTTCCCATAAATTATCATTGATTTGGGTCACCATTACTGTTACATCCGACAAAAAGTGACATATTTCTATTTGAAAATACAACACGATTACTCCACAGTGCTTCAGTTTTTCACTAAGAATGATGGACTTAGTCGGTTTGTACAATACTGTCTGCTGGTAAAAGTATCGCGTCCCCACACTAAGTCTGCTGTTAAAGTATCGCGTCCATAAAACTAAGTCTGCTGGTAAAGTATCGCGTTCACAACACTAAGTTTGCTGTTAAAAGTATCGTGTCTACAAGACGAAGTCTGCTAGTATCAACTCGCACTTTGTTATTAAAAAAGATTGCGTAATTGTATAAATCTTTCTGAATAACTTATATGGTGGAGTAATTTTGTTGTAATTACAACGAAAAATATATCACCGCTTGTTGAACATCATAAAAATTGTGACACAAATCTATAGGGCAAATAGTAGTAATTTTTAGTATTGATATTAACGTCCATTTTGTTGTCCTATCAAAAAAGATTGCAAAACTGTATAAATCTTTTTGAACAACAGTTATATATTGTAATAATCGTGTTGTTATTACAACTATAAAATGCATGCAACCGATTGTCGGGCATCACAAAAATTGTGACACAAATATATGCTAATTTATAGCAAAATATATTGATGTTCATTATTTATATTAAACAGAAACGAGACGGGCTGTCCTTCTGTGAGCAAAGAGCGCGTGTGCTTACACTAAAGCCGGTGAGTAGATGAATGCCCCATTTGAGTCCATTATGTCCGACAACTTGTGTCATATTTCTGCTGGTAAAGTATCGCGTTTATAACAATAAGTTAAAAGATCGCGTTTACAACAATAAGTCCGCTGATAATTTAAGTATCGCGTCTACAACACTACGTCTGCTGTTGAAGTATCGCGTCTACAACACTACGTCTGCTGTTAAAGTATCGCTTCCACAACACTATATTTTGCTGATAGTTAAAGAATCGCGTTTACAACACTTAGTCGATTTGTGTCATTATTTCTGTAATGCTTAACAAGCGATTTCATATTTTTTGTTATATTTACAACAAGATTACTCTACAATATGACAGTTTACAAAGATTGATACAGTTACGCAATGTCCTTTAATAAGACAACAAGATGACTGTATATATCAGTAGCGAACATTCCTGCTATTTGTCGTAAATTAATCTCGATTTGTGTCACCATTTCTGTAATGTCTGACAAGCGGTGACATATTTCTAATTGAAATAACAACAAAGTTATTCCACAATGCTGCAATTGTTTACAAAGATGGATACAATTACGCAATTTTTTTAATAGGACAACAACATAAATATTAATATTAGCAGTAAACATCACTATAATTCGGCTTAAATTAACATCGATTTGTGTTACTATTACTGTGATGCCCGACAAGCGGCCACATATTTTTTGTTAAAGTTACAATAAGATTACTTTACAATATGACAGTTGTTTACAAAGACTTATGCAGTTGCGCAATATCTCTTAACCCTTTTATTTCTAAGTAGATATTACGTCGCGGTTACGTAGGTCATTACGTGGAGTGACGTCGGTAACGCGCGTACTATGTCTCTACCTCCGGTGTGTACCCGGCTTGGCTAGGCCGGTTTCCTGCAAAAAAGCCTTCGTCAATATTTTTAAATTACAGCCTAAACGATTCGCTATTTAATTATCTTTCGAATAAACCTACTTTGAGGAGTCTACGTTCTCGTAGTCGCTAGATATCGCAGTTTACAAACTTTGACGTCACTAGCCTATTTCCGGCCACGTGACTTTATCGTTGAGTATCCACATTCTTGACCGTTGGTAGCCAATCAAAATATTTTTCAATGTTAGACACATTTTTAAGGCGTGTCTTCACATACGGGCAAATTTTTAACGGCGCATGCGGCTTGTTCATAATTTTTTCTCGACAGAATGTCGCAGCGCTTTTGTCAAGATGAAGCTTCACTGCCTGTGGGCGACTTGGCTGACTATTTTAAACTACAAATACCCGGCGACGAAGTGTCCGACGGCGATGACGAGTTGGTGATGACGGAATCGTCTTCCGACGATGACGAGACGGACAACGAAAAAGCGTTACTCGTTGAGAAAGACAGCGATGACGTAATTTTGTAAGTATAACGAGTTGATTTCTAATCATCCGGATTTTTTGCGATACGTTGTTCAGTAACGTTTCTAGTACGTGTTTTGCAAGTTTGGGCGTTAGCCGTTGAGAAGAATTTGAGTTATGCGCATGGCAACGCATGAGTGTTCGGTTGTTATGGCTGTGTATCCGTTTGTTGTGGTAGAGATCGGTATGTAAAACAGTTTGATATCTATTTGTTTCGTTTGTTGCTATGCACTGTTTAGTAAAGGTTTCAGTAAGTGTTTTCCAAGTTTGGATCTTAAGAGTTGGCAAGAATTTGAGTTATGCGCATAGCAACGCACATAGCAACGCACATAGCAACGCATTTGTTGTGTTGCGGTTGCGATGGCTCTGTACCTGTACTTTGTAATTACAGAGATATTATGGTGCACTCATGCACACAGTTTCTAATATTTTTTATTTGTATTAGCCATCCTTCACTTTACGATCATTCTCCTTCATCAACAGATTTTCAATTATTACTTTCTGCCATTTCACTTCCTACTGCCTATTCAGCTCCCTTTTCATTAGTTACTGCTGTTTCTGCGTCATCGCTTTCATCTTTTTCCCATCAGCAACCACCACCACGTCAACAACCAACTCGTCGACAACCAACATGCCAACAGCCAGCTCGTCGACGAGCAACTCAACAGCATCAATTACCAGCTTCCTCATTTGAGTCATCTGACTCTGAGCCTGATCCAGCTGCCCGTCTTGATCGCCGCACTGATGCACTGCCTGTCGTGCATTTGTGTTATATACCACTTGTCGATATTTACGAACTGCAATAACCACAATTTGCACTACGAAGGCCTGCTGGATTCTACCCTTCCCAACCGTATCATACCACTGCTGTTAAATTTTTTAAATAATTATTCACCGACAACATGATCGACATGATTAGAACGTATGTGTTTGATGTCTTTTCTAAGCATTTGTGTTCATTGTATAATATTTTGTAGAAACAGTAACATCAACGGTAAAGATAATTGTAAAAAAAGTTATAGAGGCACATCTGGATAACGGAGAGGGGAGGGTAATTTTTGACCAGTGACAGTTGACGAGATAAACTCTCTGATAAGGCTTTTGATATACATGGGACTTGTCAAGGTATACTATAACAAAATATTTAGTGTATTATTTTTAATTCTATGTATCTGTAGGTTTCTGAGCTTTCAGATTACTGGCTCACAACTTTTCCTTTTTACGGGTTGTGGGCCAGTAGGTTTATGTATCGCAGCCGTTTTGACGCGAACCCATCGGTCCTACAGATAAAAAATCTTCTAACTGATAAGGACCGAAAGGCTGACCCATTGAGAAAAGTTCGTACAGTATACGACGAATTACGTAGAAATTTTCTTGAATATGGTCAGCCTCAAGCCCGTGTCTCACTTCGCGAGCGCATGGTAAAAGCGAAAGTCCGTTTTGCTTTTAGGTATATAAAAGTTTTTAAAATATAAGCTGAACCTTTACTAAATATGATTTTGCTATTATTAGGCAATACATCAAAAACAAACCAGTCAAGTGGGGTGTGAAATTGTATTGTGTATGCGATTCTATTTCTGACTACACATATAACTTCGATATTTACACGGGCAAGGAGCGGCAATTATCTGTGGCGGCGACAGCGGGAACAACAATATCACAAGCAGCAACAACAGCAGCTGCAACCACAACACCATCAGCTGGCTCAGTTCGAAAACGACGGAAGACAACATGTCACTCAGCAGGTGACACAAGTGTGATCCATCGTACAGTCATGCGAATTATGGATCCTCTCCTTGATCAGGGGTACACTGTGTACACTGATCAATTCTATACATCAAGACCTCTGTTCAAGGCGCTCAATGATTGGCGTAAAATGGCCTGTGGTACAGTCCAGAAAAACAGAAAAGGGGTTCCTGCAGAGCTAAAGAATATTCGAGTGTTTTCGAAGTTACCACGAGGTAACTATAACATATGTGTTTATTAGCAAATACAATTACAGGTTTGTTTATTTTGTTATGTTATGAACGTGATGGTCCACTCTGTACTATTCAATGGGTGGACCATAACGTGGTAATGCTTATGAGCACCCTTCATTCTGGACACCATCATGCTGTCTGCGAAAAATTCACCAAGGATCGTGTAAAGTATGATGGGCACCACAGGATCCGTATTTTCAGACCTGAAACTATTTGCGACTACAACGCCCACATGTGAGGCGTAGATAAGTTTGATCAAATGATTAAGTATTAAGAAGTATTGCATAAGAGCCTCAAGTACTGGAAAAAGATCTTTCTGCACATAATTGACTTAGCTATTCTCAACAGCTTCATCATGTTTACTGCCCTTCAAAAACAACATTCTCAAGATAAACGTCTCCAGAGAAAAAAAAAGTATGCGCAGAAATACTTCAGGTGTGAGCTTATCCGAGGGTTGGCAAAAATTGACATTAAGGAACCTTTAGCCCAATATTTTTTTTTGATAAAACAAATGATTCAGGTTCCCGCACTGACGCCACAACAACGGAGACGACAACTAAAAGAAGAACAACAACAACAGCAAATACAGCAATTACAATTACTATCACAACTACAACATCAAAAAGTAAACACACAACAACAACAACTCATACAACAACAACAACAACAACAGATGCAACAATAAAAAGAACAAATGCAACAACAAAAAGAACAGATGCAACAAAAACTCACAGATGCACAATAACAAATACAACAACAACAACAAATACAACAACGACAACAACAAATACAACAAATGCAAATACAAATGCAACAACAGCGACTATTAATACAACAACAGCAACAACAAATACAACAACAGCAACAACAACTACAACAGGTGCCAAACTCTCAGTATAGCTCACACATGTCAGTTACAGCAGATGGGTTAGTACGTTGCATTGTTTGTTTATCTGAAGGCAGGCATAACTCAAGGACCAGGTATGGCTGCCAAGAATGCAACGTCTCCCTTTGTGTGTCATCTGCTGAGCGACAGTGCTTTATAAAATATCACACTGTAAATGACTGAGAATTGACACACTGTGACTGTGTATATTGTATATTTCTAGTTATAGTCTTGTATATTTTCATTATATATTGTTGTATATTTCCATTTATATATTGTTGTATATTTCTATTTATATATTGTTGTATATTTCATTTATACAGTGTTGTATTAGGTAATCTAAGTTATTTTTTACAATTTGTATATAGTAACAGTTTGTTTTTTTAGTGTTGGATTAAGTGTATATATGTGTATAAAATTGAAAGCGTGAAGTCACTGCTGCAAATATGTTGTATTGGTTCAGCATTTTGCATATCAATATTTTTTCAAATAGTCAATCAACTTGATTAGATAACAATGCATAATAAAGGTAAAATAAACAGTTAGACAAAATAAAATATTCAAAAACAGTTAAAAGTAGTTACAAAAGTTGTGTCATTCTAAAGAGCAATTTATGTACATTTCATACGTGTCAGAATAGTTATTTTTACTTCTATAATGTTGCTACAGTTACAAATAATAGTATTTTGTTATTCGCGTGCTAGACTATAAAAGCGCGAGCTAGATAATAAAGACGAGCGCTAAATAATTATAGGCGCTACATAGTAGTGCAAAAGTCAGAGGAAGGAAACTTTGCATGACGATTCTAAACAATTAATTAATAGAACAACAAGATATACGTTAATATCAATAGTAAACATTATTAATATTTGCCATAAATTAACATAGAATTGGGTCAATATTTCTGTGATTTAGGGTTATGGGGTAAGGTTTAGCTCAACAGAACTAAACCTCACGTACCAGAACGTGCAAGACCATGCCTGGTCTTGTGATCGTGGGGGCTTCATTTCCAGTCTTGTGGGGTGCTCTCTTAGGTGTACGGCTTGTCATTAATTGTTAACAATAATCTCTTCACTGTTAGTGCAACAATTCTCTGGTGAAGTGTAGAGGTTGTGTCCGTTGGAACCATCAATGTTTTGGTGTCGGATGATTAGGAGTTTCTTCATGTGTGTTTGTTTTGTCCGTGTAGAAGATAGAAGGGAAGAAGGGAAAAGGACAGAAGGAAAAGGAGAAAGATAGAAAATTGATTGACAGAGAGAGAGAGGGGGGTTAGGGTTAGGGTTAGGGTTAGGGTTAGGGTTAGGGTTAGGGTTAGGGTTAGGGTTAGGGTTAGGGTTAGGGTTAGGGTTAGGGTTAGGGTTAGGGTTAGGGTTAGGGTTAGGGTTAGGGTTAGGGTTAGGGTTAGGGTTAGGGTTAGGGTTAGGGTTAGGGTTAGGGTTAGGGTTAGGGTTAGGGTTAGGGTTAGGGTTAGGGTTAGGGTTAGGGTTAGGGTTAGGGTTAGGGTTAGGGTTAGGGTTAGGGTTAGGGTTAGGGTTAGGGTTAGGGTTAGGGTTAGGGTTAGGGTTAGGGTTAGGGTTAGGGTTAGGGTTAGGGTTAGGGTTAGAGTTAGAGTTGGGGTTAGGCCGTTAGGGTTTCCCCAGCCGGGCCCACCCCTTCCCCACCAGTGGATTTGCACGCAATACGACCAGAATGCCTTCGAGATGACACAAGTCGCGTGAGCGTGGGAGACCTCGATTCCAATCCTTTTAGTATGGCGCCCGACGGTGGATTCGCTCTGTCTGCTTCCGTTGAGAATGACGTCACATATTGTGGTTCCCGTGTGTCTGGCTCACGAGGCCGTGTCGTGTCGGTACGTATCGATCGGACTGTAGTCGATCCGTACGTTATCCGAGGACTCCGGAGTCTGCGCCGGTATCGCGTCAGACCGTCCCGTTGCCTTTCTCGGTTTCAGATCGTTGCTTCTTTGGTGTAACGGACTCTCTGTGGGTTGTGTCGTATATCTTGTTTTACATTGTGTTGTCGTGTCAATCTTGGTTTTATCTTGGTTTTATGTGTCGGTGTGTGTGTGTTTGTGTGTGTGTGTGTGTGTGTGTGTGTGTGTGTGTGTGTGAGTTCATTAAATCATCTCTATGTTAGATCTACATTCGTAGTTAGTGTCCTAGAGTGTCGGGTTGTGAGAGTAAGCGGGCGCGGCCGACGGCGGGAGGCCGAGGCGAGCTACGTCGATACAGGTCTCGTGGGCTTCCCCCTTATCGCGTGGTCGGGTGTAGTCGTTACCTGTCTCCATGGAAAGCATCCTAATGTCGGGTGCTCTGCGGTCAGTGCGAGTTCTCGACGGGTTAAACTGTGTATTCGTTGTTGTGGGAGTGACTAATTAGGCGATCTTACGGTGAAGGTAAAGGGTGGGGTCGGTGCGGGCTCTCGGCGATTTTAGGTTTAGGGTTACGACGGGTTAGGCTATGTATTCGTTGTTGTGGGAGTGACTAATTAGGCGATCTTACGGTGAAGGTAAAGGGTGGGGTCGGTGCGGGCTCTCGGCGATTTTAGGTTTAGGGTTACGACGGGTTAGGCTATGTATTCGTTGTTGTGGGAGTGAATAATTAGGCGATCTTACGGTGAAGGTAAAAGGTGGGGTCGGTGCGGGTTCTCGGCGATTTTAGGTTTAGGGTTACGACGGGTTAGGCTATGTGTTCGTTGTTGTGGGAGTGACTAATTAGGCGATCTTACGGTGAAGGTAAAGGGTGGGGTCGGTGCGGGCTCTCGGCGATTTTAGGTTTAGGGTTACGACGGGTTAGGCTATGTATTCGTTGTTGTGGGGGTGACTAATTAGGCGATCTTACGGTGAAGGTAAAAAGTGGGGTCGGTGCGGGTTCTCGGCGATTTTAGGTTTAGGGTTACGACGGGTTAGGCTATGTATTCGTTGTTGTGGGAGTGACTAATTAGGCGATCTTACGGTGAAGGTAAAGGGTGGGGTCGGTGCGGGCTCTCGGCGATTTTAGGTTTAGGGTTACGACGGGTTAGGCTATGTATTCGTTGTTGTGGGAGTGACTAATTAGGCGATCTTACGGTAAAGGTAAAGGGTGGGGTCGGTGCGGGCTCTCGGCGATTTTAGTTTTAGGGTTACGACGGGTTAGGCTATGTATTCGTTGTTGTGGGAATGACTAATTATGCGATCTTACGGTGAAGGTAAAGGGTGGGATAGAATCGTGTATTAGTGCGGGTTCTCGGCGATTTTATGGTCAGGGTTAGGGAGGGTTAGGCTATGTATTCGTTGGGGTGGGAGTGGCTACTCGGCGATCTTAAGGTCGGGGTTGGGGGGGGGTTTAGGCTATGTATTCGTTGGGGTGGGGAGAGTTATTTATCGACTGTAAGAGTCGGTGTCCCGTCTGTCTGGCTGTTCAATCGGTCTATCGTCTGACTGTCGGGTGGGAGAGTTATTTATCGACTGTAAGAGTCGGTGTCCCGTCTGTCTCGCTATTCGGTCGGTCTATCGTCTGACCATCGGGTGGGAGAATTATTTATCGACTGTAAGAGTCGGTGTCCCGTCTGTCAAACTATTCAGTCGGTCTATCGTCTGACTATCGGGTTGGAGAATTATTTATCGACTGTAAGAGTCGGTGTCCCGTCTGTCTGGCTGTTCAATCGGTCTATCGTCTGACTGTCGGGTGGGCGAGTTATTTATCGACTGTAAGAGTCGGTGTCCCGTCTGTCATACTATTCAGTCGGTGTATCGTCTGACTATCGGGTGGGAGAGTTATTTATCGACTGTAAGAGTCGGTGTCCCGTCTGTCTGGCTGTTCGTTCGGTCTATCGTCTAACTGTCGGGTGGGAGAGTTATTTATCGACTGTAGGAGTCGGTGTCCCGTCTGTCTCGCTATTCGGTCGGTCTATCGTCTGACTTATCGGGTTGGAGAATTATTTATCGACTGTAAGAGTCGGTGTCCCGTCTGTCTGGCTGTTCGTTCGGTCTATCGTCTGACTGTCGGGTGGGAGAGTTATTTATCGACTGTAAGAGTCGGTGTCCCGTCTGTCTCGCTATTCAGTCGGTCTATCGTCTGACCATCGGGTGGGAGAATTATTTATCGACTGTAAGAGTCGGTGTCCCGTCTGTCAAACTATTCAGTCGGTCTATCGTCTGGCTATCGGGTTGGAGAATTATTTATCGACTGTAAGAGTCGGTGTCCCGTCTGTCTGGCTGTTCATTCGGTCTATCGTCTGACTGTCGGGTGGGAGAGTTATTTATCGACTGTGAGAGTCGGTGTCCCGTCTGTCTCGCTATTCAGTCGGTCTATCGTCTGACTATCGGGTGGGAGAGTTATTTATCGACTGTAAGAGTCGGTGTCCCGTCTGTCATACTATTCAGTCGGTGTATCGTCTGGCTATCGGGTTGGAGAATTATTTATCGACTGTAAGAGTCGGTGTCCCGTCTGTCTCGCTATTCAGTCGGTCTATCGTCTGACTATCGGGTTGGAGAATTATTTATCGACTGTAAGAGTCGGTGTACCGTCTGTCTGGCTATTCATTCGGTCTATCGTCTGACTATCGGGTGGGAGAGTTATTTATCGACTGTAAGAGTCGGTGTCCCGTCTGTCTGGCTGTTCAATCGGTCTATCGTCTGACCGTCGGGTGGGCGAGTTATTTATCGACTGTAAGAGTCGGTGTCCCGTCTGTCATACTATTCAGTCGGTGTATCGTCTGACTATCGGGTGGGAGAGTTATTTATCGACTGTAAGAGTCGGTGTCCCGTCTGTCTGGCTGTTCGTTCGGTCTATCGTCTAACTGTCGGGTGGGAGAGTTATTTATCGACTGTAGGAGTCGGTGTCCCGTCTGTCTCGCTATTCGGTCGGTCTATCGTCTGACTTATCGGGTTGGAGAATTATTTATCGACTGTAAGAGTCGGTGTCCCGTCTGTCTGGCTGTTCATTCGGTCTGTCGTCTGACTGTCGGGTGGGAGAGTTATTTATCGACTGTAAGAGTCGGTGTCCAGTCTGTCTCGCTTATTCAGACCGGTCTATCGTCTGACTATCGGGTGGGAGAATTATTTATCGACTGTAAGAGTCGGTGTCCCGTCTGTCAAACTATTCAGTCGGTCTATCGTCTGGCTATCGGGTTGGAGAATTATTTATCGACTGTAAGAGTCGGTGTCCCGTCTGTCTGGCTGTTCATTCGGTCTATCGTCTGACTGTCGGGTGGGAGAGTTATTTATCGACTGTGAGAGTCGGTGTCCCGTCTGTCTCGCTATTCAGTCGGTCTATCGTCTGACTATCGGGTGGGAGAGTTATTTATCGACTGTAAGAGTCGGTGTCCCGTCTGTCATACTATTCAGTCGGTGTATCGTCTGGCTATCGGGTTGGAGAATTATTTATCGACTGTAAGAGTCGGTGTCCCGTCTGTCTCGCTATTCAGTCGGTCCATCGTCTGACCATCGGGCCGGAGAATTATTTATCGACTGTAAGAGTCGGTGTCCCGTCTGTCTGGCTGTGCAGTCGGTCCATCGTCTGACCGTCGGGCGGGAGAATTATTTATCGACTGTAAGAGTCGGTGTCCCGTCTGTCAAACTACCCAGTCGGTCCACCGTCTGGCTATCGGGTTGGAGAATTATTTATCGACTGTAAGAGTCGGTGTCCCGTCTGTCAAAACTATTCAGTCGGCCCATCGTCTGACTATCGGATGGGAGAGTTATTCACCGACTGCAAGAGTCGGTGTCCAGTCTGTCATACTATCCAGTCGGCGCATCGTCCGACTGCCGGGCGGGAGAACCACCTATAGACTGCAAGTTGTCGGAGAAGTCTGTTAGTCCGTTTGACTCTCGGACGTCAAGTTTCATATCTGTATCGAGTCGGTGTCGTACATTGCGTGTACGTGTACGTTTATACAGCGGCGAGGAAATAGAGAGAGAGAGAGAGAGTGTGCGTTAGGCTCTCGTACAAGACTCAGGTGCGTGTGTGTACACGTCTCCCTGCGCATGCTTTCTATTCTCGTCGGGTTTAGTGAGTCTATTCTGTCTTCGGCCGGTCTCAGACCGGTCCGGCGGTCGTGTGTAATGGTGTGACGGCGAGTCCGCCGTCATCGGGCGGTGTCGCGGACTCGGTCGTCGTACAATAGTGACGGTCGTCGTCGATCGACGTCGACGACTCGGAAGTCGTTTCGGTGGCCGTCGGCAACGGCGGCGGCAGCGACGGCGCGGTGTCGCCGCCGTCGGCCGCGTGTCCGTTTGTGTTGCGAGCCGCCTTGTTCAGGCCGAAGCGACCCGTCGTCTTGAGTCGTCTAATCCAGTCGGCTTCGAGGTCCAGTCTCCTGGCGTGGTCGGTCTCCTGTTGGATCGGCGTGACGTGCCAGACTCCGTCGGGGTTGTGGTTTCTGTCGTTGCAGTGTAGGTAGATCTTCTTTCGGTCCCACGAGCGAAGCTTGTTGCGGTGGTGTCTCATGCGCGCTCTGAGCGTGTCGCCCGTCTGTCCGACGTATTGTTTGTGGCATCCCGCGATGGCGCAGGTGATGACGTAGATCACGTTCTTCGATTTGCAGCTCAGGCGGTCTCGCCGTCGTCCGCCTATCGGGTGGGATCGGCCGGTGCTCGTACTGCGCACGGCGCAGCTGGTGGTCATGGATCTGCACGTCTCGCATTGTGCGTGTCCGCACGCCGTCGTCTGCGGTGTGAACTCGAGAGGTGGCGGCGGTGCCCTCGAGTCGTCGTATACGTCCGTCTTTTCGGTCTCTACGGTAACGTCTTTCAGACGGGCACTGGTGATGTGGTCTCTAATGTTCTTTGCTCTCTTGTAGGCGATCGTCGGTTCTCGACCGAGTGTGTGTCGGAGTCCCGCGTCCTGCGAGAGCATCGTCTGCCACTCCGTGCGTACGATTTCGCCGGTGTCGGGAAACCACGGTGAGTGGGTCGTAACGAGTATCGATCTGTTTTCGTCCTCGTCGTCCTCATGGACGTCGGCACCGTCGCCGTCGCCGTCCACGACGACGACGCCGGCACGATTGCGTTTGCGCTTTCGTTTCGGTCGAGTCTGTTCTCGTCTCTGTCCGTCTCGTTGTCGTAGCCGTCGTGTCTCGCATCCCTCCCGGGTCGCGCCGACGACGGCGGCGGCGGGAGGGGTGCGTCGTGTGTGCGGTAGTCGTGCGAGTAGGCTATCCGTCTGTCTACTCGGGTAGCCTCTGCGGGCGAGTCTGCGTCTGTGGTCCGTCAGGATTCGATCGTACTCGATCGGATCCGACGTCGATCGGAGAAAGCGATTCGCCTCGCCCGTCACGACGGCTCGCTTCGTGGCCGCGGTGTGGCACGAAGCGTAGTCGAGGTACTGGAAGCGGTTTGTCGGTTTGAAGTGTGTCTTGGTGTCCAGTATGCCGCCCGTGGCGCGGAAGCGGTCGCCCTTGTAGGCGTGTACGTCGAGAAAGATCGCTTCCGTGTCGCTCTTGGCGTGTGTGAATTTGATCGTCGGGTGTGTCCGGTCGAGTCTCGCCAACATGGCGTCCAGGTGGGCGTCGGTGTCCTCCCACACGACGAATATGTCGTCGATGAAGCGCTTCCAGAGGCGCGGTTTGATCGGTTCGCCTTCGATGAAGCGATCCTCGAGTCGCGCCATGAATAGGTTGGCGAGCGTGGGCGCGACTCGCGTACCCATTGCGACGCCGAAGCGTTGTCGGTAGATCTTACCGTCGAAGGCGAACACGTTGTCGGCGAGTATGTGGTGTAGAAAGACCTCTACGATGCGGGCGAGAGCCGGGTCGTGGCCGTAGTGTCGTCCTAGCATGTCGACGCATGCGCGAATGCCCTCGTCTTGGGGTATGTTGGTGTAGAGCGACGTGACGTCGATGGTGACCAGTGTGGCGTCGGGTTCGATTCGTGTGCTCTCGAGTGTACGGATGAAATCACCCGAGTCCCGTATGTAACTGTTCTGTTCGAGTACTATCGGCTTGAGTAGATGGTCGATGTACTGGGATATGGCCTCCGTGGGCCCCGAGCTTCCGGATACTATCGGTCGGTAGGCCACCGGGTTCTTGTGTACTTTGCTCAGAAAGTAGAGCTGTTGTGTTCTGACGCGGCTCGGCGTCTTGATCAAGTGCCGGAGCGTGTCGCGGTCGAGCAGACCGTGCTCGTTTATGATCGAGATCGCTCGATTGATTCGGCTCGTTATGGCCGGTGTCGGGTCGTTGTCGAGTCGTTCGTACGTACGGGCGTCGTCCACGTGCCCGAGGCCGTTTTCGACGTACACGCGTCGGTCCTCGACGACGATCATCGAACCCTTGTCCGCCTTCTTCATGACGACGTCGGTGCGTCTGCTCAGTCGCTCGAGGGCGGCGCGTTCGGGCGCGTCCAGATTCTGAAAGATCTTGTGCCTCGGCCTAGATTCGGCCAGAGCTCGTCTCGTTCGCGTTACGTACGCCTCGAGGGCGGCGTTCTTCGTGGTCGGCGGCTGCCATTTCGAGACCGTTCTGAACGGCGGTGTGGGTAGTCGGTAGGCGTGTTCGTTCGCGAAGTCGTCCGGAGGCGTGGCGGTCGGTGTGACCGAGGCCTCTTCTCGAGTCTCCCATCTCTCTGCGTGTAGTCTCAGGCGGAGTTTGCGTGCGAAGGCGTCGAATTCGTGTAGCAACCTCTGTCGGTTCGGTCTCGTCTCTGTCGGGACGAAGGTGAGTCCTTTGTCTAGTACGCTCAACTCGGCGCGCGTGAATGTCGTGCCGCTTCTGTTGACGACGAAGGCACCGACGCGGTCGTCCGGGCGACGATCGGTAGCGGTGGTGGTGGTGGTGGTGGGCTTCGAGAGACGGCGGCGCCTCGCGAATGAGACTCCGAAGTCGTTCGTGTGCTCGCTCGGTGAGTCGTCTCGATGCACGGACTCTATTGCATTACCATCGTCATTAATTCTGATATCATCTAGAACGTCGACATCGTGTTCACCGTAGGCGGTGGTGCTATTCGTGCAAGCGTGGTAATTATCGTAATTATCGTGATAATCGTGTTCGACTCGCGGTCGGTGCGTTCTCGTAGTGTTCAGAGTGCGTCGTCTCGTTCTTCGTTTTCTTCGACGTGCTCTCGTTCGGCTCGTCGTCGTCCACGTCTTCAGCTGCGTCGACCTAGACGGTTCGGACACAGACAGAGATACGTTATTATTATCGTTAGCGTGCGCAACGTGTATACGCTCGCCGCCGACAATGTCGTGGTGGACGTCGTCTGTCTCGGACTCCGAGTCGTCGGTCGGTGTTAGAAGTGATTTACCTGTTCGCCCGTGTGTGGGCGTCGATCCGTGAGAGTGCAGTCGGTGCTCCTGCTGCCGCTGCGGCTGTCGTTGTCTTTTCTTATTCTTCGACGACGACGCCGAGGAGGAGGGCGTCGACGACGAAGGACGCGGTCTCTTTAGATCATTCAACTTGGCCTCTCGACGGCGTTTGCCGTTTCGGCGTTTCTCTACCTGCAGCCGTTTCATGCGCGTGGCGTGTTCGCGCACCATGGTCGCCTTCTCGGACTTTGTCCGAGCGTTCGATTCGGCGTCGATCGCCGCGGCGATGTGCGTCTCCGTCGTGTCGAGTTCCGCCTTGAGTTGGTCTCGGACTTGTGAGTAGTGTCGTTGCACGAGGTCTAAGGTCTGACTCTGATAACCCCTGGTCAACTCTTCGAGTTGGCGGTCGAAGTCCGTTCGAAAACTCATCGGCGGTCGGATGTCCGTCTCTACTCGCAACCAGCCCGGTGTCAAGTTAGCCGCTCTCGTTTCGTCCACGTACGCCGTGTGGTGGCGAATGCTTTCGAGCTTCTCCGTATAGTAACGGTGTCTGTCGAGCAGGCGTTCGAGTGGCGCGTCCGGTTCGCCGGCGGCCATCAGATCGTCGACCTCGGTCGGTTCGACTCGAAGGCAAGACAACAGGTCCCTGCCCGATATGTGTGCGTCGTCGGTGGCGGCGCCGTCGTCGCCGCCATCTTGGCGGGGAGTGTCGGCGGGTTGATCCGTCTCCATCTGCGGTGGTGGCTGTAGTGCGAGTTGTTGTGGCGGTGGCTGCTGTTGTGGCGGTGGTGGCGGTGGTGGCGGCTGCTGTGGCGGTGGTGAGTGTGCGAGTTGTAGTGGTGGTGTGGGTAGTGGCGGCGGTGGTGGTGGCGGTGGTGGTGGCGGAAGCGTGATAGTACACGATGGCGGTGGTTGTTGTGAGGGAGTAGGAGAAGAGCGAGGAGAAGAAGAAGAAGAAGAAGAAGAAGGACAGGAAGCAGTAGAGGTAGCTGTAGTATCGCCTCGACCGATCGGTCCTCCTCCCTTACGGCTCCACGTCGCAGCTCGACACTTTTGTAGTGTTAGCGACGGTCTGAACGATCTCGAGTGATTGGATTTGGGCGGGTGGACCGCCTTGTACGATCTGCCGTAGCCGGACATGTTTTCGGAAAGTCGTGCGCTCGGAGTCTTCTAGGAGTATTGCTTGTAAGCGAGACAAAGAAAAACAAACGTTAATGTTATATACGAGAGAGTCGAGAGCCTTACGCGCGGAGAGAGAAAGAGAGAGCGAGACCGACCTGTCGGACGTCGAGTCTTCTTGTGCGCGTGTGCGTGTGTGTCGTGAACGTGCACGCGCGCGAGCGAGAGAGAGAGAGCGTGTGTGTGCGCTTGTGTCAACCTCCGACGACGTGAGTTACACGCGTCTGTGTGTGTGAGGGAGAGAGAGAGAGAGAAGAGAGAGAGAGACGTGTGTGTTAAGACCGACGAACACGTGTCTTGTCGTACTCGGGTCGCCCCAGAGAGAGAGAGAGCTCGCGGACGCGTTTCGGTTATGAGCAAACCTTCTTCAGCGCTGTACCGTGAAGCGGGGTCGGTGAGAGAGTACGTCGTGTATCGTCGGTCGTCGAACGTCTAGAGAGACTGAGAGAGCGTGTGTGTGGCGGTAGTAATGGCAGTAGCGGTACTGCGGTCGTTATCGACGAGAGCTTCTTCTACGAGTCGTGAGCGTGTGGCCTGAGAGCGGCAGCGACAGCAGTGATCGAGCGTCGTAGAGACGATAACGAGATAGTAATGAGGTATTTATGCTCGCAACGATCTTATATCGTGCGGCCTTCGATTTCTCCGAAGAACGTCGGAGAGTAGGCGATTACTCGATAATTAGGGATTTCGAGAAATCCGTTCGATTCCCACGCTTCGTTCGGCGCCGTCCCTTTGATCGGGATCGAGGACAAAGCGGGGTGTGACATGGTTTCTTTCGGTCTCAACGTCGCACCGTCGCAGACACGTCCGAGCGCGTCGTTTCCTAACGCGCGCATCGGTGACGCGCCGTGCGTACGTCGCTCTGTTCTGTATACGTATTCATCGTATCCGGGGACTGCTTGTCGTCCCGGACACGGTCGCTTCTGTTTTCTCGTTAACCCATCTATTACTGACTAGTTAGTACGTCGCGCCTACCTAGGTCATCACGTGGAGTGACGTCGGTAACGCGCGTACTTTGTCTCCACCTCCGGTCAGTACCCGGCTTTGCTATTCCGGTTTCCTGCAAAGGAGCCTTCGTCAATCTTTTTAAATTATAGCCTAAACGATTCGCTATTAAATTATCTTTCGAATGAACCTACTTTGAGGAGTCTACGTTCTCGTAATCGCTAGATATCGCAGTTTGCACACCTATGACGTCATGGTCTGTTTCCGGACACGTGACTTCATCGTCGAATATCCACCTTCCTGAACGTTGGTAGCCAATCAAAATATTTTTTACTGTTAGACACACCTTTGAGGCGTGTCTACACATACGGGGGAATTTTTAACGGCGCATGCGGCTTGGTCATAATTTTCTCTCGACCGGATGTCGCAGCGCTCTTGTCAAGTTGGGGCTTCGCTGCCTGTTGGCGATTTGGCTTCCTATTTTCAGCTGCAAACAACTGATGACGAGGTTGACGATGGCGATGATGTGTCGATGGCTTCGATATCGTCGTCCGACGATGACGCGACGGATAACGAAGAAGCGCTACCCGTCGAGGAAGACAGCGATGACGCTACGCTGTTAGTATAACGTTTTGACGTCTAATTAACTCGTTTTTTTGCGATACGTTGTTCAGTAACGTTTCTAGTACCTGTTTTGCAAGTTTGGGCGTTCGCCGTTGGGAAGAATTTGAGTTATGCGCATAGCAACGCATGAGTGTTCGGTTGCTATGGCTGTGTACCCGTATGTTGTGGTAGACATCGGTATGTAAAACAGTTTGATGTCTATTCGTTTCGTTTTTTGCTATGCGCTGTTTAGTTTTTACGTTTCAGTAAGTGTTTTCCAAGTTTGGATGTTAGGAGTTGGCAAGAATTTGAGTTTTGCCCATAGCAACGCACATAGCAACGGATCTGAAGGCAGGCATAACTCAAAGACCAGGTATCGCTGCCAAGAATGCAACGTCCCCCTCTGTGTGTCATCTGCTGAGCGACAGTGCTTTATAAAATATCACACTGAGGATGACTGAAAATTGCTAAACTGTGACTGTGTATATTGTATATTTCTATTTATAGTGTTGTATATTTCTATTATATATTGTTGTATATTTCTATATATATTGTTGTATATTTCTATTTATATATTGTTGTATATTTTTATTTATATATTGTTATATATTTCATTTATACAGTATTGTATTAGGTGATCTATGTTATGTTTTACGATTTGTATATAGTAACAGTTTGTTGTTTTTTAGTGTTGGATTAGGTGTATATATGTGCATATAATTGAAAGCGTGAAGTCACTGCTGCAAATATTTTGTATTGGTTTAGCATTTTGCATATCAATATTTTTTCAAATAGTCAATCAACTTGATTGGATTTTTATGCATAATAGAGGTAAAATAAACAGTTAGACGAAATAGAATATTGAAACAGTTAGAGGTAGTTACAAAAGTTGTGTCATTCAAAAGAGCAATTTATGTACATTTTATACGTGTCAGAATTGTTATTTTTACTTCTATAATGTTGCTACAGTTGCAAATAATAGTATTTTGTTATGCGCGCGCTAGATAATAAAGACGATAGTATTTTGTTATGCGCGCGCTAGACTATATAAGCGCGCGCTAGATAATAAAGACGCGCGCTACATAATTATAGGCGTGACATAGTAGTGCAAAGGTCATAGAGGGAGGAAACTTAGCGGTGCGTTCGTGAAGGGTTAAGCCGTCGTCTCGGAAGAGACGGGGGAGGAGGAGGAGGAGGAGGAGGAGGAAGAGCAGGCGGCGAGTGGTCTTCTAGTCGGGAAGTGGTCGATGCGTTTCTTCCGAGTGGCGATGGCGCTCCCTTTGAGGATCGACCGTCTCGTTCTCGTAGAAGCGACGCGAGACAGGTGCGTGCGTGCGTGCGTGCGTGAGTGAGTGAGTGGGAGGTGTGCGAGTGAGACGTGTGCGTGGCGTTTTAGTGTCTGTGGCGTGTGTTGAATTGCGGTGTGCTCGACTGGTTGCGTTCTAGTCGGGTGTGTCGATTGAGGCGTCGACTAAATCTAGTGGTGTTAGCGGTGTCTGTAGATTGGAACGTCGACTTTAGTCCGTCGTTGTACTATTTATATTTATATTTATTGCAGACGTATTATTTATTAGAGTCTTTTCGGTGTGGTGTTAGTGTTTTGAGTTATCGTCATGTGTGTGTGTGTGCTTGTGTGTGTTTGTGTGTGTGTGTGTGTGTGTATGTGTGTGTATGTGTGTGTGTGTGTGTGTGCGTGCGTGCGTGCGCGTCTGTGTGTGTGTGTGCTTGTGCTTGTGTGTGTTTGTGTGTGTGTGTGTGTGTGTGTGTGTGTGTGTGTGTGTGCGTGCGCGTATGTGTGTGCGTCTGTGTGTGCGTCTGTGTGTGTGTGTGTGTGTTTGTGCTTGTGTGTGTTTGTGTGTGTGTGTGTGTATGTGTGTGTGCGCTTGTGTGTGTGCTTGTGTGTGTGTGTGTGTGTGTGTGTGTGTGTGTGTGTGTCGACTCGTCTCGAGCGATGTGAGAGTCTCTTTCACGAACGATGTGGGTGTTTATTTCCCGTAGGTTGTCCTTTCCGGACGTGAGCGTCTCGTGTGACGGGATGGTGTGTGTTTTACGAGTGATCGTTCGTCAGCGGCCAGTGACGCGGCATGGGACGAGTGGAGCAGATTTTGAAGTTGCGTAGCGTCGTGTCCAGGTGAGAGAATCGTCTGTGTCGAGTGTCGGTTAGCGAGTTCGGTGCAACATTTGTGCCTCGCAGAGAGTCTTATAACGACCGTGTCGCACTCGTCTCTCGTGGCGGCGACGGTCTCTCCGTTCGGAGCCAAAACGGAATTTTGTTTTAGAATCTCGACCGACGGGCACGGGAAAAGAGGTCGAATTGGGTTAGAGTTAGAGTTGGGGTTAGGCCGTTAGGGTTTCCCCAGCCGGGCCCACCCCTTCCCCACCAGTGGATTTGCACGCAATACGACCAGAATGCCTTCGAGATGACACAAGTCGCGTGAGCGTGGGAGACCTCGATTCCAATCCTTTTAGTATGGCGCCCGACGGTGGATTCGCTCTGTCTGCTTCCGTTGAGAATGACGTCACATATTGTGGTTCCCGTGTGTCTGGCTCACGAGGCCGTGTCGTGTCGGTACGTATCGATCGGACTGTAGTCGATCCGTACGTTATCCGAGGACTCCGGAGTCTGCGCCGGTATCGCGTCAGACCGTCCCGTTGCCTTTCTCGGTTTCAGATCGTTGCTTCTTTGGTGTAACGGACTCTCTGTGGGTTGTGTCGTATATCTTGTTTTACATTGTGTTGTCGTGTCAATCTTGGTTTTATCTTGGTTTTATGTGTCGGTGTGTGTGTGTTTGTGTGTGTGTGTGTGTGTGTGTGTGTGTGTGTGAGTTCATTAAATCATCTCTATGTTAGATCTACATTCGTAGTTAGTGTCCTAGAGTGTCGGGTTGTGAGAGTAAGCGGGCGCGGCCGACGGCGGGAGGCCGAGGCGAGCTACGTCGATACAGGTCTCGTGGGCTTCCCCCTTATCGCGTGGTCGGGTGTAGTCGTTACCTGTCTCCATGGAAAGCATCCTAATGTCGGGTGCTCTGCGGTCAGTGCGAGTTCTCGACGGGTTAAACTGTGTATTCGTTGTTGTGGGAGTGACTAATTAGCCCTTCACGAACGCACCGCTAAGTTTCCTCTTTCTATGACCTTTGCACTACTATGTCACGCCTATAATTATGTAGCGCGCGTCTTTATTATCTAGCGCGCGCTTATATAGTCTAGCGCGCGCATAACAAAATACTATCGTCTTTATTATCTAGCGCGCGCATAACAAAATACTATTATTTGCAACTGTAGCAACATTATAGAAGTAAAAATAACAATTCTGACACGTATAAAATGTACATAAATTGCTCTTTTGAATGACACAACTTTTGTAACTACCTCTAACTGTTTCAATATTCTATTTCGTCTAACTGTTTATTTTACCTCTATTATGCATAAAAATCCAATCAAGTTGATTGACTATTTGAAAAAATATTGATATGCAAAATGCTAAACCAATACAAAATATTTGCAGCAGTGACTTCACGCTTTCAATTATATGCACATATATACACCTAATCCAACACTAAAAAACAACAAACTGTTACTATATACAAATCGTAAAACATAACATAGATCACCTAATACAATACTGTATAAATGAAATATATAACAATATATAAATAAAAATATACAACAATATATAAATAGAAATATACAACAATATATATAGAAATATACAACAATATATAATAGAAATATACAACACTATAAATAGAAATATACAATATACACAGTCACAGTTTAGCAATTTTCAGTCATCCTCAGTGTGATATTTTATAAAGCACTGTCGCTCAGCAGATGACACACAGAGGGGGACGTTGCATTCTTGGCAGCGATACCTGGTCTTTGAGTTATGCCTGCCTTCAGATCCGTTGCTATGTGCGTTGCTATGGGCATAACTCAAATTCTTGCCAACTCCTAACATCCAAACTTGGAAAACACTTACTGAAACGTAAAAACTAAACAGCGCATAGCAAAAAACGAAACGAATAGACATCAAACTGTTTTACATACCGATGTCTACCACAACATACGGGTACACAGCCATAGCAACCGAACACTCATGCGTTGCTATGCGCATAACTCAAATTCTTCCCAACGGCGAACGCCCAAACTTGCAAAACAGGTACTAGAAACGTTACTGAACAACGTATCGCAAAAAACGAGTTAATTAGACGTCAAAACGTTATACTAACAGCGTAGCGTCATCGCTGTCTTCCTCGACGGGTAGCGCTTCTTCGTTATCCGTCGCGTCATCGTCGGACGACGATATCGAAGCCATCGACACATCATCGCCATCGTCAACCTCGTCATCAGTTGTTTGCAGCTGAAAATAGGAAGCCAAATCGCCAACAGGCAGCGAAGCCCCAACTTGACAAGAGCGCTGCGACATCCGGTCGAGAGAAAATTATGACCAAGCCGCATGCGCCGTTAAAAATTCCCCCGTATGTGTAGACACGCCTCAAAGGTGTGTCTAACAGTAAAAAATATTTTGATTGGCTACCAACGTTCAGGAAGGTGGATATTCGACGATGAAGTCACGTGTCCGGAAACAGACCATGACGTCATAGGTGTGCAAACTGCGATATCTAGCGATTACGAGAACGTAGACTCTTCAAAGTAGGTTCATTCGAAAGATAATTTAATAGCGAATCGTTTAGGCTATAATTTAAAAAGATTGACGAAGGCTCCTTTGCAGGAAACCGGAATAGCAAAGCCGGGTACTGACCGGAGGTGGAGACAAAGTACGCGCGTTACCGACGTCACTCCACGTGATGACCTAGGTAGGCGCGACGTACTAACTAGTCAGTAATAGATGGGTTAGGCGATCTTACGGTGAAGGTAAAAGGTGGGGTCGGTGCGGGCTCTCGGCGATTTTAGGTTTAGGGTTACGACGGGTTAGGCTATGTATTCGTTGTTGTGGGAGTGACTAATTAGGCGATCTTACGGTGAAGGTAAAGGGTGGGGTCGGTGCGGGCTCTCGGCGATTTTAGGTTTAGGGTTACGACGGGTTAGGCTATGTATTCGTTGTTGTGGGAGTGAATAATTAGGCGATCTTACGGTGAAGGTAAAGGGTGGGGTCGGTGCGGGTTCTCGGCGATTTTAGGTTTAGGGTTACGACGGGTTAGGCTATGTGTTCGTTGTTGTGGGAGTGACTAATTAGGCGATCTTACGGTGAAGGTAAAGGGTGGGGTCGGTGCGGGCTCTCGGCGATTTTAGGTTTAGGGTTACGACGGGTTAGGCTATGTATTCGTTGTTGTGGGAGTGACTAATTAGGCGATCTTACGGTGAAGGTAAAAAGTGGGGTCGGTGCGGGTTCTCGGCGATTTTAGGTTTAGGGTTACGACGGGTTAGGCTATGTATTCGTTGTTGTGGGAGTGACTAATTAGGCGATCTTACGGTGAAGGTAAAGGGTGGGGTCGGTGCGGGCTCTCGGCGATTTTAGGTTTAGGGTTACGACGGGTTAGGCTATGTATTCGTTGTTGTGGGAGTGACTAATTAGGCGATCTTACGGTAAAGGTAAAGGGTGGGGTCGGGTTAGGGTTAGGGTTAGGGTTAGGGTTAGGGTTAGGGTTAGGGTTAGGGTTAGGGTTAGGGTTAGGGTTAGGGTTAGGGTTAGGGTTAGGGTTAGGGTTAGGGTTAGGGTTAGGGTTAGGGTTAGGGTTAGGGTTAGGGTTAGGGTTAGGGTTAGGGTTAGGGTTAGGGTTAGGGTTAGGGTTAGGGTTAGGGTTAGGGTTAGGGTTAGGGTTAGGGTTAGGGTTAGGGTTAGGGTTAGGGTTAGGGTTAGGGTTAGGGTTAGGGTTAGGGTTAGGGTTAGGGTTAGGGTTAGGGTTAGGGTTAGGGTTAGGGTTAGGGTTAGGGTTAGGGTTAGGGTTAGGGTTAGGGTTAGGGTTAGGGTTAGGGTTAGGGTTAGGGTTAGGGTTAGGGTTAGGGTTAGGGTTAGGGTTAGGGTTAGGGTTAGGGTTAGGGTTAGGGTTAGGGTTAGGGTTAGGGTTAGGGTTAGGGTTAGGGTTAGGGTTAGGGTTAGGGTTAGGGTTAGGGTTAGGGTTAGGGTTAGGGTTAGGGTTAGGGTTAGGGTTAGGGTTAGGGTTAGGGTTAGGGTTAGGGTTAGGGTTAGGGTTAGGGTTAGGGTTAGGGTTAGGGTTAGGGTTAGGGTTAGGGTTAGGGTTAGGGTTAGGGTTAGGGTTAGGGTTAGGGTTAGGGTTAGGGTTAGGGTTAGGGTTAGGGTTAGGGTTAGGGTTAGGGTTAGGGTTAGGGTTAGGGTTAGGGTTAGGGTTAGGGTTAGGGTTAGGGTTAGGGTTAGGGTTAGGGTTAGGGTTAGGGTTAGGGTTAGGGTTAGGGTTAGGGTTAGGGTTAGGGTTAGGGTTAGGGTTAGGGTTAGGGTTAGGGTTAGGGTTAGGGTTAGGGTTAGGGTTAGGGTTAGGGTTAGGGTTAGGGTTAGGGTTAGGGTTAGGGTTAGGGTTAGGGTTAGGGTTAGGGTTAGGGTTAGGGTTAGGGTTAGGGTTAGGGTTAGGGTTAGGGTTAGGGTTAGGGTTAGGGTTAGGGTTAGGGTTAGGGTTAGGGTTAGGGTTAGGGTTAGGGTTAGGGTTAGGGTTAGGGTTAGGGTTAGGGTTAGGGTTAGGGTTAGGGTTAGGGTTAGGGTTAGGGTTAGGGTTAGGGTTAGGGTTAGGGTTAGGGTTAGGGTTAGGGTTAGGGTTAGGGTTAGGGTTAGGGTTAGGGTTAGGGTTAGGGTTAGGGTTAGGGTTAGGGTTAGGGTTAGGGTTAGGGTTAGGGTTAGGGTTAGGGTTAGGGTTAGGGTTAGGGTTAGGGTTAGGGTTAGGGTTAGGGTTAGGGTTAGGGTTAGGGTTAGGGTTAGGGTTAGGGTTAGGGTTAGGGTTAGGGTTAGGGTTAGGGTTAGGGTTAGGGTTAGGGTTAGGGTTAGGGTTAGGGTTAGGGTTAGGGTTAGGGTTAGGGTTAGGGTTAGGGTTAGGGTTAGGGTTAGGGTTAGGGTTAGGGTTAGGGTTAGGGTTAGGGTTAGGGTTAGGGTTAGGGTTAGGGTTAGGGTTAGGGTTAGGGTTAGGGTTAGGGTTAGGGTTAGGGTTAGGGTTAGGGTTAGGGTTAGGGTTAGGGTTAGGGTTAGGGTTAGGGTTAGGGTTAGGGTTAGGGTTAGGGTTAGGGTTAGGGTTAGGGTTAGGGTTAGGGTTAGGGTTAGGGTTAGGGTTAGGGTTAGGGTTAGGGTTAGGGTTAGGGTTAGGGTTAGGGTTAGGGTTAGGGTTAGGGTTAGGGTTAGGGTTAGGGTTAGGGTTAGGGTTAGGGTTAGGGTTAGGGTTAGGGTTAGGGTTAGGGTTAGGGTTAGGGTTAGGGTTAGGGTTAGGGTTAGGGTTAGGGTTAGGGTTAGGGTTAGGGTTAGGGTTAGGGTTAGGGTTAGGGTTAGGGTTAGGGTTAGGGTTAGGGTTAGGGTTAGGGTTAGGGTTAGGGTTAGGGTTAGGGTTAGGGTTAGGGTTAGGGTTAGGGTTAGGGTTAGGGTTAGGGTTAGGGTTAGGGTTAGGGTTAGGGTTAGGGTTAGGGTTAGGGTTAGGGTTAGGGTTAGGGTTAGGGTTAGGGTTAGGGTTAGGGTTAGGGTTAGGGTTAGGGTTAGGGTTAGGGTTAGGGTTAGGGTTAGGGTTAGGGTTAGGGTTAGGGTTAGGGTTAGGGTTAGGGTTAGGGTTAGGGTTAGGGTTAGGGTTAGGGTTAGGGTTAGGGTTAGGGTTAGGGTTAGGGTTAGGGTTAGGGTTAGGGTTAGGGTTAGGGTTAGGGTTAGGGTTAGGGTTAGGGTTAGGGTTAGGGTTAGGGTTAGGGTTAGGGTTAGGGTTAGGGTTAGGGTTAGGGTTAGGGTTAGGGTTAGGGTTAGGTTAGGGTTAGGGTTAGGGTTAGGGTTAGGGTTAGGGTTAGGGTTAGGGTTAGGGTTAGGGTTAGGGTTAGGGTTAGGGTTAGGGTTAGGGTTAGGGTTAGGGTTAGGGTTAGGGTTAGGGTTAGGGTTAGGGTTAGGGTTAGGGTTAGGGTTAGGGTTAGGGTAGGGTTAGGGTTAGGGTTTGGGTTAGGGTTAGGGTTAGGGTTAGGGTTAGGGGGTTAGGGTTAGGGGTTAGGGTTGGGTAGGGTTAGGGTTAGGGTTAGGGTTAGGGTTAGGGTAGGGTTAGGGTTAGGGTTAGGGTTAGGGGTAGGGTTAGGGTTAGGGTAGGGTTAGGGTTAGGGTTAGGGGTTAGGGGTTAGGGTTAGGGTAGGGTTAGGGTTAGGGTTAGGGTTAGGGTTAGGGTTAGGGTTAGAGGGTTAGGGTTAGGGTTAGGGGTTAGGGGTTAGGGTGTAGGGTGGTAGGGTTAGGGTTAGGGTAGGGTTAGGGTTAGGGTTAGGGTTAGGGTTAGGGTAGGGTAGGGGTTAGGGTTAGGGGGTGA
>NC_085097.1:8239913-8279913 GCF_963422355.1 Corticium candelabrum | reverse complement strand
AACCCTAACCCTAACCCTAACCCTAACCCTAACCCTAACCCTAACCCTAACCCTAACCCTAACCCTAACCCTAACCCTAACCCTAACCCTAACCCTAACCCTAACCCTAACCCTAACCCTAACCCTAACCCTAACCCTAACCCTAACCCTAACCCTAACCCTAACCCTAACCCTAACCCTAACCCTAACCCTAACCCTAACCCTAACCCTAACCCTAACCCTAACCCTAACCCTAACCCTAACCCTAACCCTAACCCTAACCCTAACCCTAACCCTAACCCTAACCCTAACCCTAACCCTAACCCTAACCCTAACCCTAACCCTAACCCTAACCCTAACCCTAACCCTAACCCTAACCCTAACCCTAACCCTAACCCTAACCCTAACCCTAACCCTAACCCTAACCCTAACCCTAACCCTAACCCTAACCCTAACCCTAACCCTAACCCTAACCCTAACCCTAACCCTAACCCTAACCCTAACCCTAACCCTAACCCTAACCCTAACCCTAACCCTAACCCTAACCCTAACCCTAACCCTAACCCTAACCCTAACCCTAACCCTAACCCTAACCCTAACCCTAACCCTAACCCTAACCCTAACCCTAACCCTAACCCTAACCCTAACCCTAACCCTAACCCTAACCCTAACCCTAACCCTAACCCTAACCCTAACCCTAACCCTAACCCTAACCCTAACCCTAACCCTAACCCTAACCCTAACCCTAACCCTAACCCTAACCCTAACCCTAACCCTAACCCTAACCCTAACCCTAACCCTAACCCTAACCCTAACCCTAACCCTAACCCTAACCCTAACCCTAACCCTAACCCTAACCCTAACCCTAACCCTAACCCTAACCCTAACCCTAACCCTAACCCTAACCCTAACCCTAACCCTAACCCTAACCCTAACCCTAACCCTAACCCTAACCCTAACCCTAACCCTAACCCTAACCCTAACCCTAACCCTAACCCTAACCCTAACCCTAACCCTAACCCTAACCCTAACCCTAACCCTAACCCTAACCCTAACCCTAACCCTAACCCTAACCCTAACCCTAACCCTAACCCTAACCCTAACCCTAACCCTAACCCTAACCCTAACCCTAACCCTAACCCTAACCCTAACCCTAACCCTAACCCTAACCCTAACCCTAACCCTAACCCTAACCCTAACCCTAACCCTAACCCTAACCCTAACCCTAACCCTAACCCTAACCCTAACCCTAACCCTAACCCTAACCCTAACCCTAACCCTAACCCTAACCCTAACCCTAACCCTAACCCTAACCCTAACCCTAACCCTAACCCTAACCCTAACCCTAACCCTAACCCTAACCCTAACCCTAACCCTAACCCTAACCCTAACCCTAACCCTAACCCTAACCCTAACCCTAACCCTAACCCTAACCCTAACCCTAACCCTAACCCTAACCCTAACCCTAACCCTAACCCTAACCCTAACCCTAACCCTAACCCTAACCCTAACCCTAACCCTAACCCTAACCCTAACCCTAACCCTAACCCTAACCCTAACCCTAACCCTAACCCTAACCCTAACCCTAACCCTAACCCTAACCCTAACCCTAACCCTAACCCTAACCCTAACCCTAACCCTAACCCTAACCCTAACCCTAACCCTAACCCTAACCCTAACCCTAACCCTAACCCTAACCCTAACCCTAACCCTAACCCTAACCCTAACCCTAACCCTAACCCTAACCCTAACCCTAACCCTAACCCTAACCCTAACCCTAACCCTAACCCTAACCCTAACCCTAACCCTAACCCTAACCCTAACCCTAACCCTAACCCTAACCCTAACCCTAACCCTAACCCTAACCCTAACCCTAACCCTAACCCTAACCCTAACCCTAACCCTAACCCTAACCCTAACCCTAACCCTAACCCTAACCCTAACCCTAACCCTAACCCTAACCCTAACCCTAACCCTAACCCTAACCCTAACCCTAACCCTAACCCTAACCCTAACCCTAACCCTAACCCTAACCCTAACCCTAACCCTAACCCTAACCCTAACCCTAACCCTAACCCTAACCCTAACCCTAACCCTAACCCTAACCCTAACCCTAACCCTAACCCTAACCCTAACCCTAACCCTAACCCTAACCCTAACCCTAACCCTAACCCTAACCCTAACCCTAACCCTAACCCTAACCCTAACCCTAACCCTAACCCTAACCCTAACCCTAACCCTAACCCTAACCCTAACCCTAACCCTAACCCTAACCCTAACCCTAACCCTAACCCTAACCCTAACCCTAACCCTAACCCTAACCCTAACCCTAACCCTAACCCTAACCCTAACCCTAACCCTAACCCTAACCCTAACCCTAACCCTAACCCTAACCCTAACCCTAACCCTAACCCTAACCCTAACCCTAACCCTAACCCTAACCCTAACCCTAACCCTAACCCTAACCCTAACCCTAACCCTAACCCTAACCCTAACCCTAACCCTAACCCTAACCCTAACCCTAACCCTAACCCTAACCCTAACCCTAACCCTAACCCTAACCCTAACCCTAACCCTAACCCTAACCCTAACCCTAACCCTAACCCTAACCCTAACCCTAACCCTAACCCTAACCCTAACCCTAACCCTAACCCTAACCCTAACCCTAACCCTAACCCTAACCCTAACCCTAACCCTAACCCTAACCCTAACCCTAACCCTAACCCTAACCCTAACCCTAACCCTAACCCTAACCCTAACCCTAACCCTAACCCTAACCCTAACCCTAACCCTAACCCTAACCCTAACCCTAACCCTAACCCTAACCCTAACCCTAACCCTAACCCTAACCCTAACCCTAACCCTAACCCTAACCCTAACCCTAACCCTAACCCTAACCCTAACCCTAACCCTAACCCTAACCCTAACCCTAACCCTAACCCTAACCCTAACCCTAACCCTAACCCTAACCCTAACCCTAACCCTAACCCTAACCCTAACCCTAACCCTAACCCTAACCCTAACCCTAACCCTAACCCTAACCCTAACCCTAACCCTAACCCTAACCCTAACCCTAACCCTAACCCTAACCCTAACCCTAACCCTAACCCTAACCCTAACCCTAACCCTAACCCTAACCCTAACCCTAACCCTAACCCTAACCCTAACCCTAACCCTAACCCTAACCCTAACCCTAACCCTAACCCTAACCCTAACCCTAACCCTAACCCTAACCCTAACCCTAACCCTAACCCTAACCCTAACCCTAACCCTAACCCTAACCCTAACCCTAACCCTAACCCTAACCCTAACCCTAACCCTAACCCTAACCCTAACCCTAACCCTAACCCTAACCCTAACCCTAACCCTAACCCTAACCCTAACCCTAACCCTAACCCTAACCCTAACCCTAACCCTAACCCTAACCCTAACCCTAACCCTAACCCTAACCCTAACCCTAACCCTAACCCTAACCCTAACCCTAACCCTAACCCTAACCCTAACCCTAACCCTAACCCTAACCCTAACCCTAACCCTAACCCTAACCCTAACCCTAACCCTAACCCTAACCCTAACCCTAACCCTAACCCTAACCCTAACCCTAACCCTAACCCTAACCCTAACCCTAACCCTAACCCTAACCCTAACCCTAACCCTAACCCTAACCCTAACCCTAACCCTAACCCTAACCCTAACCCTAACCCTAACCCTAACCCTAACCCTAACCCTAACCCTAACCCTAACCCTAACCCTAACCCTAACCCTAACCCTAACCCTAACCCTAACCCTAACCCTAACCCTAACCCTAACCCTAACCCTAACCCTAACCCTAACCCTAACCCTAACCCTAACCCTAACCCTAACCCTAACCCTAACCCTAACCCTAACCCTAACCCTAACCCTAACCCTAACCCTAACCCTAACCCTAACCCTAACCCTAACCCTAACCCTAACCCTAACCCTAACCCTAACCCTAACCCTAACCCTAACCCTAACCCTAACCCTAACCTATAACCCTAACCCTAAGCCGATACGACAACGAACGAGTGAGATGAAAAGACAGCGACGACGCGCGGCGCTGTAAGTACATCATTTATATTTCTAAACGTTTCATTTCTTTGCGAAATCTTTTTAGTAAGCGTTTCAGTAGCTGTGTTGCAAGTTTGGCCGTTTTCCGTTGGAGATTTTTTGAGTTATGCCCATAGTAACCACTTGTTCTCTGTTGCTATGGCTATGTATCCGTATGTTTTGGTTAGAGAATGCAGTCTAGAACAATCATTCAAACCGTTTTTTAATATTCTATATGTTTATTAGCTCTCCAGACGGCGATAAAACGCATAAGAAAGCAGATCTTTTCTATGATGAAGACAGCAACGACTCAAGCAAACAGGAAGTCGACATGAACATAGCGAAACCATCATCAATAGCTTTGATAATTGTACCATTCGAAAGAGCAATTAATATGCTTTCCAAAGATGTATGAATTTGGTTTTATACTTCTATAATATGGCTGCAGTTGCAAATAAACGTAAGCGAGTGCTTCATTGCGCGCGCGCTAGATATTAATTGGCGCGCGCGCTAGAAAATTATAGGCGTGACATTATTGCAAAGGTCACACCTGGGAGTGTTAGATTGGACGGAAGCTAAAGGGTTAAGATGGATACACAGTTCGGAGCGCAGATATACCATAGTGAGCGCGCATTTCCATACAGTTACGCGCCGTTAAGCACAGTTGAGCGCGCAATAACTTCAGATGGGCGCGCAGATGGGCGCGCAGATGGGCGCGCAGATGGGCGCGCAAATGGGCGCGCAGATGCGCAGATGGGCGCGCAGATGAAGTTGCACTTACGCTTAGATGGACGTGCAATTACGAGTTACGCGCAGTAGGGCGACCAGTTACGCCCACATGTGCTTAAAATTATGCCCCCATTTACACTCAAATGGGCTCGCAGTCAGGCGCAGTTATTCTTATTTACACGCAGTTTGGCGCGCAGTAACGTTCAGGTAGGCGGGTAGTTCCGTGCGCAGCTACGCCCAGATGCGCGCGCAGTTACGCGCAGTTACCCGCACTTACGCGCACTTACGCGCAGTTACGCATTGTTATGCGCAGTTAGGCGCAGTTTAAAGAAGTGGAGCGTGTAGTTACGCCAAGATTTGAGCGCAGTTGGACGCGCAGTTACGCATCGCTATGCGCAGTTAGGCGCAGTTAAAAGAAGTGGAGCGTGCAGTTACGCCAAGATTTGAGCGCAGTTGGGCGCGCAGTTACGCGCTGTTACGCTCAGTTGGTGGCGCAGTTTTGCCAAGATGTGGAAGCAGTTAAGCGCGCAGTGACGAGCAGATGGGCAAGCAGTTACGTGCAGTTACTGCCGTTGCGCGCGCAGAAACACCCAGATGAGCGCGTATTTCGGTGCGCATTTTTGCTAAGATTAAAGCGCAGTTACGCGCGGTTACATTCAGGTACGCAAATTTACGCGTAGTTGCTCGCTTAGTTACGCCCGGATGTGCGAACAGTTAGGTTTGCAGTTACGAGCAGTTGGATGCGCAGTAACCCTCAGATGGTCGCCCAGTCCTGTGCTGAGTTACGGTCAGATGCGTGCGCAGTTATGCGCAGTTACGCGCAGTTACGCGCAGTAAGGCGCGAAGAAACGCCCAAACGAGCGCGCAGTTAGGTGCGCATTTACGCGCAGATTGGGGCGCAGTTATGCGCTGTTACGCTCAGTTACGCGCAGTTACGCACGGTTACGCAAAGTCGACGGCACCGTTATGCCTAGATGTGCGCACAGTTGGGTGCGAAATTACGAGCTGTTAGGCGCAGAGTTACGCGTAGTTTCCCTCAGTTACGCACAATTACGCGCAGTTACGGTCAGATAAAGGCGCAGTTTCTCGCGCAGCTATGCCCAGATGTGCACGCAGTTAAGCAAGCAGTTACGAGCACTTGGGCGCGCAGTAACCCCCAGATGGGCGCGCAGTCCGATGCTGAGTTATGCTCAGTTGGGCGCGTAGTTACGCGCAGTTACGCGCATTTGGGCGCGCAAAAACGGCCAGACGGGCCCGCAGTTTGGTGCGCAATTACAGCCAAATTGAAGTAAAGCTACGCACAGTTACGCACAGTTACGCGGAGTTAGTGGCGCAGTTACACTCAGATGTGAGCGCAGTTGGGCGCGTAGTTACGAGAAGTTGGGCGCGCAGTAACACCAAATGGGCGAGCAGTTCGGTGCTGAATTAGCTCAGATGGGCGCACAGTTGTGCGCATTTTGCGCGAAGTTGGGCGCGCAGCAACGCCAGACCGTCGCGCATTTCAGTGCGCATTTACGCGCAGATCGGCGCGCATTTGCCGTCAGTTACACGCAGTTGTGCACAGTTACGTCAAGGTGTGCGCGCAGTTGAGCGCGCAGTTACGGCCAGATACGCGCAGTTACGCGGAGTTACGCTCAGATAGACGCGCAGTTACACGCAGTTATTCCCAGTTACGCGCAGTTACCCGCAGTTACACGCAGTTACTCCCAGATACGCGCAGTTACGCTCAGTTGGGTGAATTTACGCGCAGTTGGGCAGTTGTAACGCCCAAACGGACGCGCAGTTCAATGCGCTGTTACGGCCAGATGGGCGCTCAGTTACGCGTAGTTACGCACAGTTAGGCGCACAGTAACGATAAAATGGGCGCGCAGTTCGGTGCGCAGTTACGCCCAGATGGGTGCGCAGGTAATCGCATTTGGGCGTACAGTTACGGCCAAATGTGCGGGCGGTTGGGCGCGCGGTTACGCCCAAATGGATACACAGTTCGCAGCGCAGATATGCCAAGGTGTGCGCGCATTTACGGACAGTTACGCGCAGTTGAGATCGCAGTAACCCCAGATGGGCGAGCAGATGGCCGTGCCGTTACGCTCAGATGGGCGCGCAATTACGAGCAGTTACGCACCGTTAGACGCCAAGTTACGCTTAAATGTGCGCAAAGGTGGGCGCCCATTTACGCTGAGATGGGCTCGCAGTCACGCGCAGTTATTCCCATTTACGCAGTTCAGCGCGCAGTAACACCCAAGTGGGCGCGCAGTTCGGTGCGCAGTTACGCCCAGATGTGCGCGCAGTTGGCGCAGTTAAAAGCAGTTGGGCAATCAGTTACACCAAGATTTGCGCACAGTTGGACGCGTAGTTACGCTCAGATGAGCACGCAGTTACGCGCAGTTCGGAGCGCAGTTACGCCCAGATGAACGTGCAGTTACGCGGACTTACGCGTAGTTGGGCACGTAGTTACGCGCAGATGTGCGCGCAGTGGCGCGCGCATTTACGTTCAGATTGGCGCGCAGTTACGAGCAGTTACGCGCAATTGGGCGCGCAGTAACGCCTAGATCGGCGCGCGGTTTGGTGCTCAGTTACGCCCAAATGGGGGCGCCGTTACGTGCAATTGGGCGTGCAGTTATGATCAGATATTCGCGCAGTCGGGAGCACAGTTTCGATCAGATGGGCGCGCACTTACGCGCAGCAACGCTCAAATGGGCGCGCAGTCACTCGCAGTTGGGTGCGCAGTTACGCGTAGTTTGGCACGCAGTCACGCTCAGATGGGCATTCAGTTACGCGCAGTTACGCACAGTTGAGTGCGCAGTTACGCCCAAATAGGCGCGCAGTTACGCGCAGTTACGCATAGTTGGGCGCGCAGTACCGCTATGATGCGCGCACAGTTCGGTGCGCAGTTACGCCCAGATGGGTGCGCAGTTACGCGTACTTTGGCGCGCAGTTACGCCCAGATGGATACAGTTCGGATCGCAGTTATGCCAAGGTGGGCGCGGTTACGAACAGTTACGCGCAGTTAAGGGTCGAGAGCTGACAGACAATCACATCAATGCTGCACAGATAATCGCTAAAAGCAGTTTTTCTTGTTAAAAGGATTTCAGGATACCCTCCTTTCCCAAACAATCAATGGCTTTTAGCAACTCGCAGACTGTTAACTCCGTCCAGATTCACCATGTCACTGTCAATTGGCTGATGACTTCTTACCCGTGCAGCAGCAATATGGAAGTAGTGGCTGTGGCATATTTTCCATTTTCCATTGCCTTTGCTTATCATGCAGCAAGAGGAGACAATCTATGCCAGATGGAATTCAATCAAGAAAGAACGCGATTGCATCTTGTTTCCTGCCTAGAAGATGACGAATTTACACCATTTCCACAATCACCGAATAGGACCACCAGGCCACCTACATATCTTAGCAGTTTCAGGCTCTACTGTGATTGTGATATGCCAGAGTCAATTGGCAACATGATAGAATGCGATCTCTGTTCCAGTTGGCATCACATGCGCTGTGTACGTTGGCTTGCCAGAAAATTTTGCAACGCCTGATGAGTGGCTATGTTTCACGTGTCGACCGCCACAGCAATCCCACTAGTACAATACATCTAAGCATTTGACAAACGTAATTATAAGTCTTCTCGCTTCACGTAGTAATGGTTGTACACGTGATATGCTAACGAAAGTTGATCCCGAATTACTTAATAAAAATACCGGTATATGTTGTCTGACCTACATTGGCGTAGCAGAAACATCTAGAACATAAATCGTAATTTATTATTACATTTGGGTTGACAAAATAGCACGGGGGACACTTTGGTCCAAATGGGGACAGAATAGATTGTCCGGTAGGACACTATAGGCCGGCCAATTTGGTGCGGGGGACGGTTTGTTCTGTTACAATGATAACTGCTGATGGCAATGTCCGTCGCTTTGGCTCTCTACTAATCCATTTGTAACTGAGTAGTCGATTGCTTTTACCTTCTGATATCACATTTAGTTAGCGTGTGAGCTACACCTGCAAGTCATCTCCTTTGTCTTCCTTTTCGTACTTGGAAGAATAGGCAGCGCATGTAAAACTACTTCTAGTCACTTAGGGTGTCGTACGTTGCATGCATTGAACGAGTAGACCATCTACAAAGCGTGATATTTGCACTCAACGCAGGGCAACGTGCAGAGCCATGATTTGCGTACGTTGCGTTCGACCATTGGTCGAACTCCGTGGTAAACTTTCAGTCTAGCGCTCTTAGAACGAGATACAGACAACGAGAAGAGCTGGAAAGAGTCGACTTGTTGCTTGTAGACTTGGATGGCACGTGTCGAGACTACACGCACTTACGTCAGAGCGAAATTACATTAGCAAAGAGCCAATAGCGACGTGCATCCCTATCGAAGATGCACAAACATTGAACGGCACTCTGGAGGATAGAGTCGGCAGTTTGTTTGAGTGGCGAATGTCTCCAGCCGGTCTTTCTCCGCCGTGGGAGGAGATGACCGGCTGGACTCTCGAGTCTAGAATGCATGAAAAGAGCGTTTGATTGGGTTCCAGTCTTCCAGCCTCTTCCAGCCTCTTCCAGAAGAGGTCAATTGAACGCACCCATAGCTAGATAATCATACAGTACTGGGCACACAAAACAGATGAAGTGCATGCACTTTTAGCTGCCTGCGGGACTGGTCAAACCAGTAACAAATGCTGGCTGTGAAAGAAGGTTCTCTTGTCAGAATCGCATTATGACAAAACTACGAAACCGTTTGGGTTTGTCTAAAGACAAATTGACAGCTTGATGCCCATGTCCCTAGCTAGAAAGACAAGCCTCCTGGGCGATACTGTCTAGTAGCCGGCTATCAAACAAACACCGCCAATTTTAGTAGTATAGGTGCATGGTACTTTTAGAGAATATACTTTTAGTCCACAAGAACAAGTGCAATTTTACAAAGCGGTTACATATTAATTAACAGTACCTACGTGAGTCTTAATTATCACATGTGAAGACATTGATATCTTTATGTGAAAGGTGACGGTGTCGCCTTCTTGGCTAATTCTTTGTTGATCATTTCCTACAACAGAACCGTTCACTCTAACCTGCACCTACCAAACAGAACGACAATATAAACATATATACCGTCAGAGAATCCATTTCACGTGACATGGCTTCAATATCACTTGACTTGGCCTATTATAAACAAAGACATTTTGGTTGACTCAATCATCAACAAACTGCAGGTACGTTGCATGGTCTATCAGCTACATTCAATGTAACGTATTTCTTGTATGTAAAAACAAACCATCGATTGTAGACACAGTTGCCACTGCTGAGTTCTCAAATACTAACAGACCACTGCATGACTGCTCAACTGCCTATACACATACTGTACTGTAGTAAGTCTCTGTGAAGAATGTCGAGACAATATCATTAACTGTAATACAGTGTACCAAATGCAATTTCTTGTTGGATAGTTAGCTGCTGCTTAATTAAGATTTAAAACAAAGGCCTACACATTTCAATAGCAGTACTTTTGTGATACTATAGACAACACATAACAATTGTCTTGTTTTCAATAAGCAATTCCAACTTCTCCTTGCTATTAGTTAATCCAAAATCAAATGCCCACTAATCGTCACTTTAACAAATTAGATCTATAAATTGTTCACAAAATGCCGACAAAAATCATACAATGTTCTTTTTACAACCCCCCCAAAAAAGATGAGGAGGTATGTTACATACAGATACATTTCCTGTGCACCCAATTGAAGCTTGTACTACAATTCCTCACACTTGACAAATTTGCCTCACTTCCACAATCAGAAAGATGACACCTTACCACTCAACCTCTGAATAAACACGTATTGCAGACACCAGTCACATTAAAAACTTTTAAAAATTCCACAGTATTTAGCAACAGTAGTGGTTGAATACACCCACTATTACAAACCATATGCAAAAGAACATTAGCAGTAAGAAATTAACACATCATCCATGCCAGTGACTCCCACAATTCCAAGCTGTTCTTACAAAACCAGTAAAAACGACTGTACTCTTTGGACACTTATGTATGTGACAGCTAACCTGGGGTGGTCCAAATGAATTACGATCTGAAAAGCCAGTGCCATTCCCATTCATGTTCCTTGGCTCTCTTCTTTCACCCCCTGCATGTTGCATGCCTGTTCTCAAATCACTGTCATAATCTTCATCTTCTTTAGCTACTCGACCAGTAACAGCTGCTGTCGGCATGTCAAGATCAAGAGGACAAACATACATTTGTTTCCACTCTAACTCCATCTTCTGACGACTTCGCATGCTGCCGATAGACAGTAAACGACGACGAAACTAAAATTGCAAACAATTTAGTTCCAGTTCACTAATGCTCATGCACACACGCACCCAAGCACACACTGTGAAACATGCACGCAAGCGAGTGTGCGCGCGCGCACACACACACACACACACACACACACACACACACACCAGAAAACAAACCAAACCAGTCCCTTCTAAATAAAAATAAGAACAGAACAAGTGTCACTGCATACGCATTTCCATGCCGACCAATAACTGTACAGAGAAAGATCATTTCACATCAGATAAACAAACAAACAAAAACGCATACAAGCAACATCACTAAGTAGATAAAAGTCTAATTTAGTATAGATAGAAACCTCACCCTCTTAGTTTGTGGCTCTAATCGAACATATGATTTTGTTTGTTCAGCTTCCCTTTTCGTTGCAAGACATGCAGCTCCAACAAGACGAGAGAAATGCTGAGAAAGGTGACGTCGAATGAGCTCTTTCACTTGCAATGTAGCAGCCAATGTATCCACATTAAATCGAGGTTCCAATGTCTAGCAACAACAGTACAATCACTCAGCTAACGTGTAACTAACAGACTGCATTCTGCCTAACCATCAAGTTGAAGTATCACTGCAACAAAAACAAACTATCACATGGCTACAAGGGCGCTATCAGAATTATCAACTACACCGAGGGTGGAGACTCTAATAAATTCAATATCGCCCGAGTACTATGTGATAACTGATGTATATCTCGTTTCGCCATCTCAAGCGTGCTAGTGGGCCAGCTGATCAAGGATCATTGCCTGGCAGTGGAGTGCCTTTCGTGTTCAATTTCTACATCAAGTGAATAAGTATTGTTGAGTTGTACACATATTGCAGTAGATGTGTGTATTGACAACTTGATATATTGCACTTTGGGACTCAATAACATCAGGAGCATGTAAAAAGAGAAAATGGAGCATCCATCTCCGCGTGGTTGGGGTGATATTGTTGTGATGGCAAGAGACAGAGCTGTTGTTTGAGTTAGCGTCAGGTCGAGAAGTGGCGGTCAGAGGAAGCTGCGAGAAAGCTGATCAACAACACTCAAACAATGACCTGACAACAAGGAGAAAGCCGAAAGGACATGCGGATTTACCACTTTCCTGTCTAGCTGAGTAGTGCCAGCACACTGTAGTGATGTGAATGTTCCTGTCAACATCTACATCTCGTTTTGCAGGCATGTCTTGCAGTGAAAGTGTCAAAGCTGTCGTTCTAGCGCTAACTCAAAGTTACCACATTAGGATAGTGGCTCTGCCTCCTACCATCACAACGTTATCACCCCACCCTTGCTTACAGACGGACGCTCCATCTTCTCTCTTTATATGCTCTTGATAATATAGTAATTAGTGGTCATCCATGACAACGGGTTGATCACTCATATCAGCCCGTTGTCCTGGAAGACGTGATGACATAGGGTTATCACCCCTCCGGCTCCTTTAAACTCCCCTAGCAACAAGGTATAATTCACAGTCAATACATGGAGATTAGTGATCAAAAGATACAACATTTTCACAAACCGTCCATGTAATACTAAATTCTGGCTTTTTCAAATGTATTCACATAAAAACAATTCCTATTTAGGCCGTGTTCACACATAGTTGACATTCCCATAACATTTGCGTTACGCTGTTCACACTTACTACATTTACGTCATTTTCATAATGGTAAAGTGAATGTCAATGGTAATGTCAATGTCACCTTCTACCCCTATTTCACTTTACCGTTTACCATTGTTTTTACATTACGCCAGTCACCCACCCACACGTCAACAACTTCATATACGTATGGAGGTGGACAGCTTGGCGTTTACTAGCTGTAGATCACCTACAGTGTCCTAGCTGATACTTCAAAGCACTAATTGGCAATGGCTGAACGAACCGTCGACGTACCAACAGCGGCCTCTCGCAAGCAGAAAGTGCAGTGGCCGTTTGAGGCAGAGAAGAAGTTGATAGAAGTATGGTCTGAAGTACTCGCACTGTTTCAAGGCCAGATGATCACGAAAAAAGCAATGGGCCAGAAGGCAGCCGACCTGCTGAATCCATACGTTCAGAAGGAATTTAATTTACCACCCTATTCAGTGGCAGAAGTCTTGTCAAAAGTTGACAATCTCGCCAGAAAGGCAAGGCACTTCTACGATCAAATTCGCTGTCAACCGGAGAGGGGACAGAAGGCTGACAACGACGACATTGAGCTGGACTGGAAGCAGCAGCACTCGTCTGGCCTAATTTCAAACCTTTTTACCATCTGTTTGGAAATCATCCTACACTAGGACCTGGAACAGCTGACGATTCAGCCACACAACCAGTCATTAGTGAAGAAAACAGAACTTCTAGGGGTATATCAGGTTTGTGCAACTGGTCCAGAAACTGAAAGCTTCCCTCAAAAAGAGCCAAACCAGACAAGACCAACAACACCAATTTCGACTCAGGCAGAAGAAACCGAGAGCTGCAACAAGGATGAAAATTATGAACCGTGCTCAAAGAAGGTGAAAGAGAAGCCATCCAAGGTGTCAGCTCGCGTTGCCAGTCAGACAGCTTTCCTGGAGATGCTGACAGCTCAACAGAGGGAGACACAGGAGAGGCAATTTGAGAACGAACAACGAATGCAGCTGCAGCTTCAGGACTTTGAAGAACGCAGAGAAGAAAATCGAAAGCGTTTTAAGGCAGAGCTACGTCAGAAAGAGGAGGGGTCCAGGCGTAGAATGGATGAGAGAATAGAATTTCAAGAGCAAATTTCTCAAAGAAACCAACTGTTTTAAGCTAAGCTTTTGAAACAACTGTTTCAAGATAAACCATCATTATAGCCATGTACTAGCTAAATCATCTTAGAATAAATTGTGCTAATCTCTAGCTAGGGTTTGTTTTGTTTTAATTTATGTGTGCACTTTCTTGACTTACAATAACAGACTGTAGTTGGTTTTAAAAAAACCATTGTTTTTGGTGCTCAATACTTGATTACCTAAGTGTAACAATAAAACAAACAGTTACTTGCAGTCAAATGTTACACATGAGAATAAAAGTTATGAATCCATTCTGCCAATATATTCTTGACATCTCTTCCTAGTCTTACTGCAATTGAATCGTCACCCTCAACCTCTTCTGGTTGTTGTTGAAAGGTTAATGGATCAGGTAGAACACTGTCTTCATAAGGGCAATTCAAACATTCACAAATGTTGTGAAGTCCACAACAGACGTTGGCAACCTTGGCGGCAAATTTGGGATCATTCACCAAACTTGCTGAACATACCTTCCATCTTCCTTTGAAGCAGCCAAATGCCTGCTCTACCACCCTCCTACTTCTAATCACAGAATTGTTAAAACTCTTTTGTGGTGGTGTTAGTCTGTCACTATCAAAACACTTCTGAACAGTAGAACTCAAACCAAAAGCAGCATCAGCTATAAGATAAGGTCTGCTGTCATAACCCAAATTTGCTTAAATTCAGAAAGTGGCAACCAGTCACCACATCAATCTTAGCTTTCAACATGCTGTGATTAAACGTGTAGGAATCACCCACTGATCCTGGACGGCCTGAGTTTACAGAAGTGAATATTCTTCTGGCATCAACACATCCCAGCACTATAATTGAATGTAAACGCTTCTAGCAAAAGTAACTGTCTCCCAACTCCACCGGTTCTATTATTCTCATTAAAGTTCCATTCAATGCTCCTGCACAGAGGCAAGTGGCACAGTGCTTGAAAGTCTCGAATCACTTGTTTCAGTTCTTGTCCTTCTGAAAATCGTATAGAGGAGGAAACCATGTGTAATCTGAGAGCGTCAATGCACTGGTGGACAACAATGGCTGCAGTTGATCTGCCTACTCCGTACAAAAAAGCTGCAAGAGCTGCATAAGACAGAGCGTGCGTTAGCCAGTACAAGCACATGGCCATCCGTTTATTCAAATGTATACACTGCCTGAAAGTGGTATGCTGTTTTCTTATAAAATGAGAGTACATGCTGCAGACAGTGTAAAACAAACCTTTTGACATGCGAAAGTACTCAATGTACTGGGCATCTTCCCAGTCTGAATAAAGCTTTCCAACTTCCTGCCAAGTTCCACACATCTTTTTCTCCGAACCCACCCTTCTTGGTGCAGACCAAAATCGCCTTTACAATGGCATATTGCACAAATCCAGGAGTTAGTCCAATCATTGATTCCTGCAATAACTGGGCAACACCACGCACCTGCACCTGACAATGTGCAGACCATAGTCGACATCTACACTTACAATAAAACTATACTTCACAAAAACAATAGCCCCGCATTCTAACGGAGTAGCCAGCACTTGCAATTGTGTCAAACTACAAAACAGCAACAATATCACTGGATATCTCTGAGCTTATGCTTTGCTTGCTTAAGAAAGTACTGGAAACCCATTTTGCTATCTGTATGATAGGCACAACGTCACCTGCAGTCAGTGGTTAACTTAATTAACCAAGAAGTAAGATTCGCAGACTCTATTCAATAAGATGTAACAAACATATATAGTGCATGTCCATGTAGCCACTTCCTACACCGAAATTTAGCCCCATATTCCAACCTTTACTGATTTATGGTTTGGCTTCACTTCTACCTATCTGACAACACTAGCATATGCATCATTATAAACTAGTAAATAAAGCTGTGTTTACACCATCGCTTCAGAGCTACGAGCGTGTGTGTGTGTGTGTGTGTGTGTGTGTGTGTGTGTGTGGTGTTTGTGTGGTGTGGTGTGGTGTGTGTGTGTGTGTGTGTGTGTGTGTGTGTGTGTGTGTGTGTGTGTGTGTGTGTGTGTGTGTGTGTGTGTGTAGCTCAGTTGGTTAGAGAGTCATCCTATGGAGTGATTAATCCGGAACCTTGCAGGGTTACAGGTTCAAGTCACAGCAAAGGTGAGCTATGGCATAATTTCCTTGGGCAAGAAACTTACACAATTGCCTCTCTCGACTCAAGAGTATAAATGAGTACCTGGTCTTGACTGGGGTGGCAAAGGCCTCCAACTGCGACAATGTCTGTCAGCCACTGAGGTCCGGATGGGACTTTGGGTGCCCATACCACAGTTGGCATCACAGTCGGTGCTCCTGTGAGCACCTGGCCAGGCTGCAGGAGATTGCTTAGCACGACCCATAGCTCCTGCTTAGTGCACAGGAACCCAGCCAACTGGCTGGGGGCATTACCGTTTAACGGCAGCTCCTTATCCATTTGCCATTTGTGTGTGTGTGTGTGTGTGTGTGTGTGTGTGTGTGTGTGTGTGTGTGTGGTGTTTGCGTGGTGTGTGTGTGTTTGTTTGTATGTGTGTGTGTGTGTGTGTGTGTGTGTGTGTGTGTGTGTGTGTGTGTGGTGTTTGTGTGGTGTGTGTGTGGGGGGGGGTTGGGGTGTGTGTGTGGGGTGGGGGTTGGGGTTGGGGTGTGGGTTGGGGTTGGGGTGTGTGTGTGGGGTGGGGTGTGTGTGTATTTATTGTGAATATCAATGTAAACTTTATTGATTCTTTGTCTATTTATTGTCATTATCATTGATTAGTCATTAGTTTGTCTAATTCTTTGAAAACCTAGGGATGCGTCAATGTGATTAAAGATAATTAACTAAATATCATAATGTCCCACACTACACTTCAAATTCAGTAAGTGCACAAGCGTGACAGCTGCGTCTCTTGCAGGGAACAGGCTTGTTATCCACGTTATTTCTCAATTCTGCATGTAGTGCTTTTGCTTGCATCATTTGAGGTGAACACGATTATCATGCTTTCATTGAGCCGTTGTTATCATCTTCCGTTCCGTTAAAAATTAATTCTTTGTAGCTAGAGATCGATGTACATGCATGGACAATACTGTGAAGAGACATGTATGTGTAGCGACCAGATCCAAAAGCATGCAGCACGATGTTTCCTACAAACCTTTCTTGCAAGACGACGTCGATCGTTCATCATCAGTCTTACTTACTTACACCTACCTGTAAACATATTCTTGCACTGAGTGGGCACGTTATTTCTCAATTCTGTAGTGCTCAATCTTGCATCACTTGCAGTTAACTACTGAGGTGGACGAGATTATCATGCTTTTGTTGAGCCGTACGTTGCTAGCATCTTTTGTTCCGATGATAATTCATCGTAGCTAGATAAAGATTGATCTCGTACGTTTCCTAGAAATACTTTGAAGCAACATGTAGTGACCGAATCCAGAAGAAAGCAGCGTTAGCATTTCCTACGAATCTTTCTTGAAAAACGACGCCAATCGTTCATCATCAGTACTACTTACAGCCAAAACAATTGCTCTCCTGAAAATCACGGATGACATGTTGGTCGTGCGCAACGGTACACATGAATGGTCCCATGGAACCTTCACTTAGCTTCTTGAATAACAATGAATTCGTTTGTTTTGCGATTCTTCTGTAAAAAAGTAACAGACGCGTACAACTCTAGCCTGAACTTTACTCCGCACTGCTCAGTTTGACGGTTTAACGTTCTTACTATGGATATGACATTTCGGCTTTTCTGTCATAATGCGCGAGATTGTTACGTCACCCATTGTTGGTGTCCCAAATGACTGCTGATTGGCTCAACAAATTTCCGAGAGTCATTCACGGCGATATGCTATTGTTACGTCAGCTAGTTTTTGCATCCTAAAAGGACTGCTGATTGGCTCAACAAACTCCCCGAGCATGACACATGCTTACAAACATACAAACATACATACCGACAGACAGACCAGAAGTCAATTCAGCCCGTTTAGAGTGAGCTTCTCGCAAAGCAGTCCACCACTTAATGTGGTGTCCTTCTTTTACACTCGTAGCTTAACAATGATTGCTGAATCTCAATAATATACCAAACACACAACACAGCAAGTGTTTAATTAACTCTACACTTCTACTGAAGCATCTTCACCAAGTAAGTGCTCCATCCTGCCAGATGCAACCAATAGCCTTTCATACGAGCTCCTTCCCAAACCAAGCCAAGCCAAGCCAGGCCAAGCCAGCTCGTGCCAGAAATCCAAGCCAATTAACACCATTGACATGGCATTCAGAGAAAGCGAGCCACCACATTTAGTCACTAAGTGTGTGTCTCTTTCTATGCAAACTAGCTACATGTACATTACCAGGAGGATTAATTAATGTACATGTACTACTACTGTAAATGTAATACTAGGTCACATGTACATTACAAAACACTTGCACTACCTTTCCTTGATCATGGATCGGCTACAAACTACTCGCGTCTCTTCTTGATTGCATTGCAACAATCAAATGATGAAATATGTAAAGAAGATTGGTTGTATCACTAACAGTATGACACGGTAAGAGAAAGTCTGGGGCTACACAAGACTACATACAATACGGCTGTGGATCGACCTAGTTATCGTTCACGCAGTGAATGCGAGCCAAGCCAAGTCAAACCGTACTAGCACGGCAGTTTGGGGTGGCCATGACAGCACGACTCAGCTCGGCTCAACTTGGTTTGGCTCGTGTTCACACAACATTCAAAAGCGAGCTGACTCGAGCTGACATGTGCCGACCCGTGTTGGCTCGGTTACAAGTACTCATGTGAACAAGCTTTGAGAAACACATAGTACAAACTATACTGGCTCTCCTACTGACTGATGAAAATTTTCAGTGGTCTATTCCCCCACTTGTTCACCCATTGCTTAAAGGAGCACTTCACTGATTGACGCACGCACAGTAGACGTTAACGTACATTAAGACCTTGGGCTGCAGACCAAACGCTTGCTGTGTTGTGCGACACATTGTTTTGGTCTTGCTTTCCGAGGCCAACTACGAGAGCACACAAGAGGCGGGTCTAGACGCTTCAGGCAACTCTAACAGTGAAAGAGAACAAGTTACAGTTCATAAGCGACTCAGTCGTTTGCACGTTGTAGACTCCACATGATCGTCTTGAGCAACTTGCAATCGCTCGATCTTTCGCACTTTCCTCCATTTCTTTCTACGAATGGAGGCCATACTACAGTACAAAAAGGCTTGTGTGATGCAAAAAACACACAGAAACGTGCAACACCGCACATAATCACGTCACACAGAGTGCCTTAATTCTACAGCCGAACTGTCGCCGTACGTGTGCTTTTCGCTGTCGATTGGTGAGACAGTGATGCGAAAGCAAGTTTTACTTTCGCCTACGCAAATATCAAAGTTTACACGAAATGGTAAAACAAAATCTACACTTAGTGGACATTATTTGAAGAAAACCTCTCGTACAATTTTGTTTTTTGGCATCATTATAATGCTCAGCTATCAAGTTTGCTCAGATATAGCGCCAAACTTCCCAACTTGAAAAGAAGACCAGAACGATTAGCTAATGCGCGTGCATCAATCGGTGAAGTGCTCTTTAATGAAACAATGGCTTGCACAACTATATTAGAACATTGCTTGCACATTCATATATGTTTGTAATACTTTCTCTCTAAACTCTCAGAGCAACTGCTAATTATACATCAGAATATGACACACAAAGCCCCATGAAAAAACATAACAACAAGAACTTACAAATAGAGCACCATGTACTCCACTTTCCTTTAGGTTTCCAGCATACTCAGACATCTCAATGCATTCTAGCCATTGTCGAACTCGAGCATTGCTCCATACTGTGACCTCACTAAACTACACAAAATACATAACACTCAATAAAGAGTTAAACAATATGAAAGTATGCACTATGACTGAACTTAGTTAACGTTATTTTCAATTACACTGATTGTGACACACCAATAAGTGGTTCTGAATCAACTAACCAAACATGCCCCTGTGAACAAAGGAATTACAGTCCACCTACCCTTTTAACAATTTTCCCGTTTCACACGAAAATATTGCTATAAGGGTAATGTTGTTGTAGAGATAAATATAATCATTATAACGGTTATCATTATAAGGGTAGATGCACTGTAACCTCCCATACCAGAACTGTCATATGGTCATTTGCATACATTATGCAGTCAAAAAGTGCAACATGATGTCATCAATGACAACAACATTCACAAAACGTCGAAAAGTCCCAAAATCCACCCATTCAAGTCTAACAAAGAAACAGACAAAGTATATCTAGTATACAGACTTGCACAAAATTATAGGGACACCTGGCATTTTTTTGTCTAGTCTAATTTTTCTCTAGCAAAACCAAATGTTTTTTGAATTTCTTATTTCATGGATTGCGCCATTGTTAGTATGTAACATAGCCTGAGTTCAAGACTGCAGCTGTACTTACTACCTACTGCACATTTAGTTTGCTTTGAAGAAGGAAGACGGCCATTCCTACTTTTCTTGTCTTTGTACACGTTCATCGCTCTTGGATGCTCATTCTTGGCATACAGTCCTAAGAATGCTCTGTAGTAGAGAGTGAAGCAATTTTGTGGGTCCTCTTATCAACATTATGAAAAAAAGGCGAATCATCTGTTTTTGCGCATTGATTTCGCGCATGTCATCACAATTTGAATTGTTTTGCCATTTTAATCAATAAACAAACTTCAACGTATTCAAAAATCATGCGACACTAATTAATTACAAAAAAATCCTGCTAAGACAAAAACTAAAAAAGTTATAGCAACAAAAGAACATTGACATGCCACTTCCAGTCCACGTTTTAAGTAGCAAAATCTCAAACTGCTACCGCCAAAATGTCAGCTGCACTAAAACCGCTGCCCTTGAGACCGCCAAACTTAGGCGATAAGTTAGCCTGAACGTTCAGCTGCACGCAGTTGCAGAGTCTTGTTCCGTGCGATATTTCACGAGTTGCAGCGATGCCTCGAGGCAAACAGTTGTGTCCAAAAACACGAGAAAAAATTCAAGCCCTTCACTCAGTTGGCCATTCTGTGCGTCAGATCGCAGCTTTTGTCCGCCGCTCCAGGAATTCGATTCATCAGTGCCTGCAACGGCTTTCCCATGGCAGCAGCGATTATGAAAAACGACCTGGATGTGGGAAGGCAACGACACTCCGGGAAGATCATCGACTGAAGAGAATGGCACTGCAGAACCGCAGAGTACCATCACGACTGCTCTCGTATCAGCTGGCTGATGAAACCGGCAAGCAGGTGTCAAGTAGAACAGTCCGTCGTCGTCTCAGTGAGACAGGAGTAAACGCTCGGAGGCCTAGAAAAAACCCACTGCTAACAGAAAACCATCGGCGTTTGCGACTGGGATGGGCAACCACTCACACACAATGGACTTTGGATGACTGGAAATCTGTTCTTTTTACAGATGAGTCAAAAGTCAGCATAGGAAACGATGGTGCTCTGTATGTTTGGCGTCGCAAAGGTGAGGAATTTCTCCCTGAATGTTGTGATTGTACGGTCCAGCACTCGGCTAGTGTGATGGTGTGGGGATCAATGTGTTGGCATGGTGTGGGGTCTCTGGTGAAACTGGAAGGTCGTTTGGACAGCACCGCGTACCAACAGGTTCTGGAAGAGCACATGCTTACGAACGCAGCGCACTGATAGAAGACGACTTTGTCTTCCAGCAGGACAACGCGCCAATCCACACGTCTCGGTCAACAAGACAATGGCTACGTCAGCATGACGTCACACTGTTGAACTGGCCGCCAAAATCGCCTGATGCAAATCCAATCAAGAACTTGTGGCATGAACTCAAAACTGCTGCCAACCGTCACGAACCAAGAACTGCAGCTGAGCTCTGGAATGCTCTACAAGAGGCGTGGCAGCAGATTCCAGCCGCGTGTGTCCGGAACTTGGCAGAAAGTGTTCCGCGACGTTTGGACGCAATCAGGAGGGCGAGAGGTGGGAACACTCGGTACTGAGGAACTGGTGAAAAGCTTCAATTTTCCTTCGCGTTATTAAAACCGGCTTTTTAAAAGCCACTAAACAAAATCAGAGAGAGTCTAACTTTCGACGCTTACGCAGTCATGACGCCATACACTTTTAGATCTCGTTTTCCGCAATGCGAAACGTAAAGAAAACAATTTAGGGTCTACAGTATTCTCAAGAAACCTAACAATCAACGCGGTAACTATTAAGTTGTTAACAATATTGATAGTTAGTAAATTGTGACCTAATTATTGTGTTACTACATACCCACAGCAGGGTGTCCCTATAATTTTGTCCAAGTCTGTATATAAAGCTCAAATGTGTGTGTGTGTGTGTGTGTGTGTGTGTGTGTGTGTGTGTGTGTGTGTGTGTGTGTGAGAGAGAGAGAGAGAGAGAGAGAGAGACTTGGTCCGTTACACAACCAAACTTGCAACGTTTAAATACATTCCACATGCGGTGCATTCGATCGATTCTTGGTGTCTCAAGATGGAATAAAATCAAGAATTCAGACAATTTAGAACGAGCGTGTGAAGACCCTATTGCTATGACAATACAGAAACAACGATTGCAATGGCTGGGCCATCTGCTACGCATGAGTGACAATCGTCCCCAAAAACAACTACTTTGCAGCAGACTTAGTAATGCAACAAGACCAACACATGGGCCTAAACAGAGATGGATAGATGTTGTCACAAGAGACCTCAGATCATTACATATCAGTCTTCGTGATGCTGATGATCGTGCTGCTTGGAGAAGCGCTATTACGCTGCGTTGCCAAAACCCATAGTGGGTATGGTGGAATCAAGGTTCAAGGTGTGTGTGTGTTCACGATATGCGGTAACGTCTTTTGTCCGTTTGCAACCGAAATCGGCACTCACACTCGGCACGCAAAGGGGACGGTTTCCGTAAAAAAATTCAAAAATTAAGCACCGGGTCCTCTCTCGAGGGATCGACCCCGACATACAATTTCTCGATGAAGCAAATGCTACAATTCCACTTCATTCAAACACACACCCACACCAGTCCTGTGTAGACAGCACATGTCGTCGTCCTTTGCAAATCTTCAAGCAATCAAATATTTCTTGCCGATGGAACTTACTCTTTTGTTTGTCTCCAAATTCTGATTGCATTTGCATCAAATTCAACCTACACGTTTTCTGAAGTAAGCACTACACGGGGAGTGTCAATTTCTATCGAAAAAAGTGCAAAAACAAGATTCAAATTCATTCAGCACATCCGGGACCTCGCAACAAAGATTGCACGTGACATGTTAACACCTGCATCTTCCGAACCCTACATAGACACAGTATCTTGCCCGTACGAAGAATGGGGCACGGATCTAGTACTCACTAAAAGAGAAATTGCCACCCTAACCAAGTATGACAAATACTAACCAACAATTGAGTCAACAAGGCAAGGCACTGACACACCACAAAGTCATATTCAGCATTAGTTAGGTCAAGTGAAACATCGAAATTGCAACTGCGAAAAAAGACAAGTGTCCATTAGAAAGAAATGCTGCTTTTCTCAAGAGAAAAATAGATGCTACCCCAACAGTGATATCACTCCCCACAACTAGAATCGATCTTTTCATGTAAAAACAACAAACCAAACGTATGAAAAGTAAGGTACCATCCAGTACAACAACAGACAATGATAAAGTAAATAGAGCATATCCTTAAGCTAGATTTACAATATGATGCTGGCGACGCTCACGACGCTAGCGAGGACGCTGGTGAGGACACTAGCGACAATGCTCAGGCAGGCATCATATTGTAAACACTCGCACATCGCATCACGAGCGTCATCAGCGTCGTCAGCGTTGCCGACACTACAGTTGATTCAAGTTCAACTCTAGCGTCCAAACCAGAAGTGCGGTAGCGTCTACCGGAAGCATGTGCCTTTTGTCAACAATCAGATATCAAATCCGGGAGTGAAATAACCGGAAGTAAACTATGGAAGAGAAGCCTACCGAAAGTGTATATGTGTAGGTATGGCTGCTTGCGGCAGATCAAGTCACTGTAGCTTAGAGATGAGAAGCGCAAGAAAAACGGTTGGAAAAACGTATAAAAAAACGGGCTCCCAGCAGCAGGCTGCCCAATAATGTGGAAGCATCTCCGTGACAACTTGGTACCATGTACAGGATGGACGCCCAATGGCTGAATTCTTGTAGCACAGCTATCAAACAAAGAGAGGTGGAGCCTTATGATGATATCATGTTCGTCTATTGGTCGGTAATGACACCACTTCTTGTCTATTGGTCGCAATAGCTTCATTTGCATCTGCACTAATGGAGTATAAACACGGTCGTATGGTCGTACCTACGGTCACACGTTCAACAACTACTATACCCTTAGCCCGAAGATCCAGGCCTCGAGTAATCAGAGCAGTTGGTATACTACCATCAGAAAATTACTTGTATTTTTGTGGGAGTTCTCTTTAAAAACCAGCCTACTGAATCTTGTGTGTATGCACATGAATGAAGTTGGTCTTACTCTGTATTCTCTCTCAGGTGATGATACATCTTCACTCACTGGTCCCACCAAATATGAACGACTAAAGTTGTGCCGTCTCAAACATTGAATAGCTCTCTTCAAACTGACAGCATGAAAGTCATTTACTACCTTCAGATGGCCCAAATCATCCTAAAAACATTCATAATAATTACAAATAAGACTAGACACTAACAACCAAACAATAAAGCAACGCATATACAACCTCATACACACCCAAACTAAGTACCATAACCAACAAAGTAACATTTGCAGCGCATCAGTTCTAGGTAGAGATCAATTTGACAAAATCCACCTGTAAACCCAGACGCACTACAGTCTTACAGCTTACATGTGAGTACTATTTAATAGCAACTATATTGTGTAACTAGCTATGATGAGTCTTCACGTAGTAAGTGTATTTGTAGTGACAGCATACAATAACTGCATAATTAACACATTTACTACTACCCAAAGGAGAGAGAAAACCTTCACAAAGTCTAACATTGTTCTTGAAATATAATAATTGGCTGAAAGCTTACAACTTTGCTGTTTGTCAAATAACATGAATTAAAACTTGATATGCAACCCTTTCTAATATCTTTCTAAGATATGACATGCAATTGTGACAATCATGTAGAACAAAGATGTCCATAATTTTACAACAAATACAAACAAGTCCCTTGCTATTAAGCATGCAGCAAATTGGCTTACCAAAGTTAACACGTTCAATACATGCCCATCCACACGAGCATCCATAAATGAGTGCTTGTACTGAGGAAGGCCTACTTCTTCCAACCAAGCTAAGCAAACATAAAATACATACACGCATTCACAAAAAAGTGTCATAAACAAAAGTGCTTACCACCAACCCATTCATGGTCCAACAAACTTAAGTTCTCAGGCTCTTCAAATGAGACGTTCTGACAACATAAAATTACAAGTAAAACATCACAATTAACCAACAATGCTTTGTGCTTTGCTTAAAAGGGAAACCAGCAACAAATCGTACTGCTGTAGTACATATCATCACACCATTCAACTAATTCTTGTAATTCCTAGTATATACTATATAGTGTCTTGAAAATCACAAATGAAGCCATTTATCATGCTGCAACATCAAAAACGCCAAATCAAGAGCCACTTAACATTCATGTTGCAATCTCATCATGCGTCACAATGTGCCTACGTGATCTACAGCATCAGCCACATCTCCATTAATACTTCTACTGAGTCCACACTAACCCTTGACCTAGCTGGTCATCCTTCATTCAGAAAGAACTAATCTGATTACAACTTGCAGTTTGCAACCACATCACCTACACAGTGGCTACTATAACCATGCACTATAACAAGCAAGTTGTAACTGTTAAACTAGACAAATTCTGCACCAGTAAAGCATGAACATCAAACTATCTACAAACCAATGATATGTTCTCTCACCTGCAAAGCTAACTTCAGTTTCTTTCGATGCAAGGGATGTTTCAAGACGAAGATCTACAAACAAATGCAAATGCACTACTTCCCAAAATACAGAAACACTTCATCTGAAACATAAATATTTCAAAAACAAATTGTAACTTTTCTATAATTTAAAGCCTAAGATGAATGTAAACTACAAGGACTACTTACTTGCTCAAAATCGCCATCAGCCATTGACAAAAAAGACAAACCATTGATCTTATTGTGCTTGCAGTTACCAACATACATCTCCAACCCTATATCTCTCAACCACTGACAAACAGCATCACATTCCCATTCACACATTGGATGGTCCCTAAGTGCAAAGGCAACATTATAACAACACCAAAGCAACAGATAATAGTGTACACTACCGATTCGACAGTTCTAAACTTCTTGCTACAGTCCACCCAGGTCTGTTCTCACCAACAAGTACGCCCTCTTCTGTTGATTGTACGGTAGAGAAGCTGGCATGGCGCCGTAATCTACCAACACAAAAAACAATTGCTACCCGTAAAACAGACACCTACAAGAAGACTGCAGTGTAGGACATGTCTCAGATCTTCAATGACTCTGATTTTGGAATTCACACACATACACACACACACACACACACACACACACACACACACACCACACACACACACACACACACACACACACACACACACACACACACACACACACACACACACACACACACACACACACCACACACACACACACACACACACACACACACACACACACACACACACACACACACACACACACACACACACACACACACACACACACACACACACACACACCACACATGCACACACGTCTGCCTGTCCGTCCGGACGAACCGTCGTTCTGTCATCCTGTCAGACAGACAGACAGACAGACAGACAGAGACCTGGATGAATAGAAGCGGTGCTTGCAACCTACAGTTTCTGCAAAGTCGAAGTCATCAACAAAAGTAGAGAGCTTATTCAGGATTCTTTTTGATGTCAGCGGTTATTTCTGCTTTCGTCAGTTGCGTCAGTCCTATTCGGTTGTATGCTATCCCTGCTTCTGGAATTAACACTTTTGTTGAGATGCTTTTCATTGTTTGTTGTTTTTGTGGCTTATGTTCCTTTGTTGTGATCGAGTTTACGTTCTGTCTTTACTGTTGTGGCTTCAGCGTCTGGAATTATCGCAGCCTTACCTTGCCCTTGTCGCCTAGTGCGTTTTCTCCAGATTCTGTTGTCATTATCTCGTCTTCATCTTTCTCTTCGTCTCATCGTCCATCTGGTAACTTCAGCATCTGGGATTACCACAGCCTTAAATTACCCTGTGGCCTAGTGCGTCTTCTCCGGATTCTGTTGTCATCATCTCTTGGTATTCTTTGGACTCTGATGTTATCATTTCTTCTGACTTGCTTAACTTGTACTTAGCTGTAGAGTCTAGCCTTTTGTTTGTATTCTACTTGTTATGTATTTGTGTAATCTGTTGTTGTAGTTGTGACACTGTTACTCTAGTTTTACATGTAGTAGCTTTGCTGTATAAAAATTTATGACTGTTTGACAGACAGACAAACAGACATACAGACACAGTGTTCTATCCAGGATATTGACATCATCAAATGTTTAATGCTGACATATTTGGTGATGACATCATATTTTTACTTTACCTTTCCCTAGTTGTACTACGTAGAGTCTTATGCATGTATAGTCTTGTAGTCACTGCATGATTGGTAGACTATTCAATATGATAGCCACTCCAGACTTGTCCAATAAACCTCATTAAACATAACCTTGTTGAACATAACACAGATAGACATATAATACACTAGATTATTACAATGACAAGTTGACTTAATTAACTTAAAACTGGGATTGTGAGCTGAGCTTTACAAGAGTAAGTTGTGCATATACGTTGGCTACTGTGCCATCAAACTTAAGATACGAATAGTCTAGGAATACTACTACATCTGACCATTTATCCTTCTTCTGACCATTTATCCTTCTTTTGACCATACCTAGCTAATACACTAGGTTTCTAGTAGTCTAGCATAATCATGTGTAAAATCCATACAAAAGCTCTGAGAATATGTAGCTGCAAGCGTGCTTTGTGAGAGAGGATAAGCATGCTAGGATCACTATGTTTTTATAACCATAATGATTTAGCGAATCTATACATCCAGTTGAGTGGTTATGGTGTAAAGAGATCTGCAAAGGTGTATCTACTAAACATGAAGATAAACAGTACTTAGTAGAACACCTGCTGCAACAACAGTCTGCAACAACTGCTGCAACAACAAAGAGACCACGCCCAAAGAATTTAGATGTCATGAGATTGTTCTATAGGAATGTCCGGACCATCAAGACCTCTTGGGTAAATGGCTTTAAATCCACAATGGATCTTGAAGGAAGACATCCCACACTATGTGTGGTAGGCTGTCCGATTTTGTTCCCAACTGTCAATAATTGCCGTTTCCCCTCCCCAAACATCCCTTTCTTGTCCCAAGGGTCAAAATGACGGTACAGATGGTACTGGCAAGAACACTGCCGACAAACAGACAGACAGACACACAGACAAATAATTTATTCTCATACAGATTCTACTTGTACATATGATAGGATTTTTTAAATACAAATCAGTCCTTGCAAACAACAAAGTCATTAACTAATGGACTTGACTTTGAATGTCAAAATCAAATAATCTATCTAAATCACCATGATTAGGTGACAGTTTTGAAAGTTTTCTAAGGATAACTTTGGCATTGCATCTTTGCAGAATTGTAGAAAATCTTTTTCTCCAATACGACATGAACATGGAAGCATTAAAATTGGCTTCTGGATTTGCTGACTGTTGTGACAAATGCTGCAAAAATTCTCTGCCTTTGTGCCCCACCTCCCAAAATGTTCTATCACGAGAGGAACACATCTTGATACATATCCTCCTAGAACAAGCTCTTCTGAATATTTTTTTGTTTTCTTTTCTTCTCTTGTCACAGCAGCATGACCATTTTCCTTGCTAGCCCTCCTAATAATGTCCTGACTCCACGGATGAGCCAGGGACACATCAAGATCCAAATTCTGTCCAGTATTCGGATCAAACATTGTAATGTCTGGACGGTCTTCAGTATTTATGTATTGATGTCTTGGTTCTGTTTGATGAGGAAGGGAAAGGTCAGACAGGCACTCACTCCACCCATTTAAGACTGAATTATGAGGCCACACAGGTCCACCCCCATATTTACAGGTTAAAATAGATTTAAATTGTCTGTCCTAAAATTAACAGTTATAGGACAGACAGACAGACAGACAGACAGACAGACAGACAGACAGACAGACAGACAGACAGACACACGCACACACACACACACACACACACACACACACACACACACACACAGAGTACAATAGCACAACAGCAAAAAACCTTCCAAATGCTCGTCCTATTGAACCTTTGATGGCAGAAGCGCTGCGTTTCAGTCTTTTTCCTGTAGACGTTCCACGGGAGATATCTGGATGCTCAGCAAATGAACAACTCTAGCAAGAAGAAACAACTAAACATCATATGAGAAAACAACCTAACATGTGACAAACGAGCTGAAAGTGTACTACATAAACTGACTCAAGTAACAATGCAAACAATCTGACTGTACAGAAACAAGTCAGGGTTACCGTTAGTATATGTAACAAACACCATCCAAGTATATGTAACAAACACCATCCAAGAGCAGCACATACAAAAAAAGTCACGATATATGTACTAAAAAATGCAGTAAAAGCATAAGAAAGGGCAGACAACACAACACAAATCAATTAATAAATATACATAAACTATATAACCCATAGTAAAACTTTCATCATACCCTAGCTTCCCGAGCTTGCATCTCTTGAGAGCTTAACTGTATAAAATCATCAGTTCCTACTACATAAATAAAAGTGAAGTTAGACATGTTGCGTCACTGACAGGTAATTTGAAACTGACATCCACAAAACCCACATAAACTAAACTAAGTTCAAAAACTTAAAAAAATCACATATTACCTAATTACCCTAATACTAATGAAGTGAAAGTTTCCTTTCTTTTAGACAACAATTCACATGGAAATATTGACACAAAGAACACTAATCAGAAAGAAGCTTGAACTTATTCAGCAGATAAGCATCTTCATACAAATAATCTCTCATTAAAACTGTAACTGGTCTACCAAAACCTAGTGCAGTTGTCTCCTGCAAGTCCCATCTGCATGGTAAGTAGTACCTCACACTAAAGAGGTCAAGAAACCATCCTACAAGTAGATCACAAAAGAGTCAAGTCTCCCAGAACACACAGAGTCTCCCGGAATCCACAATCAACTCTCGCATCACTACAAAGGACTGCAAATCTTCCAGGAACTCCAACTACTAGCCTAGTTTTGAAGCAACTCGAATCCACGTTCTAGACTATGAAAACGATCAAATTGCGGAATCCTGGAAAATATTTTGAAAGTTTGCGGATGTTCAAAATTGCAGAATTCTGATGTCGGCATCAATATTGTGAGCCAGGCTTTAAGGCTCTGGTAGGTTTCAGAGCCGTAGGTTGTGCTGCTAGAGATCCCAAACCTCACAGGAAAGCGCATGCTCACACAGCGAACTCTCGAAAACCTGTTTGGGCAGGAGCTGAGAGAAACTGAGGATTCATGAGAGCAAGATGTGACACCAAACCCTCAAACAATTTGTCCAGGACTCTGAAGCCGAGCCAGCTCAGCCAAAATGATCAAGTTGAGTCTGTTGCCAAAAAGAAAAAGTATGCACACAATTTCAAGATTGCTGGCAGCACAGTTCAAGGGAGACAAACAAACTAAATCGGTATTTTTCATTCTCACTGCAACTACTGCAACGTGGAATTCAAGGTGGGAGGTGGTGGACAAAATGACTTTGAGCGTCGTTGCAGAGAAAAGTCTTTCGTCTCCAAAGATGATGACTAGTCTCCAGGAACCTAAACCTTAGGAGTTGACAGGTATGAGATCACTTCTGCAACATTGCCCAACACACAACAGCTTTGTCTACTTAATACAAGTGTGACTGGCCACAGCTTACTGTCTGAAACCAAGGTAAACTGAATTTGAGCTGTCTTCCTTCTTACTGTCACATGCACTCATCTTTCTTATTAAGTAACTGCTTCACTTCAAAAACAGAAAAACTAAATTTTTATTACTATACCTGCTGAATATGCACCTCCCACATAACACATTCTCACTCATCATCACACTCTGTTCTATAAGCTTACCAATGTGTAATAAATTCTTAGGTACACAAGCCAGTAATGTTATTACCCAGATTTGGTTCACTGCTACTCCTCCCAGACACTCTGCCAAACTGTGGCATAAATTTTCCTTTAGAAAACCCTTGTTCTCTTCGACCCTTCACTCTCTCTTGACTTCCTTCTTCTTCAAACGAAGCTCGTCTTATTCTTCCATCACCAGAAATGTAGTCGGGTGAAAATACAAACTGTTCTGATGGTGAACTAAATGGTGACATTAGTGCACAACTATCACCAGGCCGTCGTCCAACACTTAGGCTAGCACTGCGAACCATGTCCTGAACCTTCAGTCAATACAAACACGTACTCAGCACAGCAAATCACAATTAGCAACCAAATCAAACAATAGAAACATCTACCTAGATAACTGTCAGTACATGACATTTAAAACATACCAGCCGTTCCATAACTGTTTTACTATACAGCAACTATGACAGCTGACCTCTTTCAGTAAAGAGTTTAGAGAATGCAGCATTAATTACGTCTGTATTTCAAAGCCAGCTTTGACTACACACACAAATCAACCATACCCTCTTGTACTTCTGCACTGTTCCTTTCAACTCGGTGATCTTCTTCTCTTGGTTAAACAGACATTGCTCCAAATGTGCAACTTGTTCCTTCAAACTACTGTTCTCAGCATCCACTACCAATGATGTGATATGCAGAAATTACTAATTTTACATTCAACACTGTGCAGCTCACCAGCTGTCTTTTCCTTAGACATTCGATCAACTTCTTCTTGCAACAGCAATATATGAGCTTCTCTCACTCCCACTAACTCTGAGTCTGAGAGATGCTATAATCATGCATATTACTACCATATGATGTAAATCACATTAGACTACAAGAATGGCGATACAAATCGAATCGAACATAAACCATTTTCTGACAACATAGTATTTGTCTGGTGGTAAGTAAATTAACCCAACACTAATTTTAGCTAAGTAATAGACCTCTAAATGTTGCAAGTAATGAAACTGTTCGTTTTGATCATGGAAACAAAGTAAACAAAATATACATTCATAGAAAAAGTGATGGGAAAACTCAAAAACATCCTCAAGAACTAATTCTACTCAAAACATGAAAGTTTGCTTATTTAATTAATTAAGTAAGTAAGAAAACGTGCTAGTTGGCTTGATCAGTTTCATTTCATAAACAGACTGACAGCTAGTGTATTAGCAAGAGTCAAGCCTACCTAAATATTAGAAATATTGTTTGGTAATTACACGTACAACCATATATCTCCAGCCTTAGAACTGTTCTTCTTACTCTGTTCATTCTTCCCGCAACTGTGGCAGATCTACTGCTCGTTGAGGTCTGTCGTCGCAAGCTGTTCAACTCAGACATCATGTCTCTCGTTTGAAGTTGCAAAGTTGATCTCTTTTGTGTTTCCTGCAGACATCACATGTGAATAAAGAAACCAACCAGGACATAAACAATTAACACACAAACTAATTCACCTGAAGCAAAGATGCTTTCAATCGATCATTCTCTTCACATCCTTTCGCAAATTGCGCTTCCAGAAGCTTCACCTTTTCGGCTAAAGGTCGAACCTTGGCAGTCTGAGCCTCCAATCGCTCACTCAACACATCAACTTGCACAAGTAACGTTTCCTTGTCCTTCTGCAAGCGACTGGCGTGAATACTTGTCATTCGGTCGCCGTTCTACACACATAACATACACATAGCATACCACCATCATCTGCTCGCTTTATTTCCATGAAATTAGCATCGCCTTCTGACACATAGTGCAACGGACACCTCTACTGTCTAATTACGTTACTGACTCCAAGAGAGAAACAGTCGACGACCATCCTGCGTGTCGCTTCAGGCACCATTTCACACTCCACTTTCGCGTTGTCTGCGTGTAGAAGCGCCTTTCGTAATTGGTCCGCCACAGAAGCGACAGTGACCTCATCTTCACACACCGTGTCATCACTATCTTCTTCCGACATGTCTTCATCACTCGTGTGGCTGACACTACTATTGCTCTCGCCCGACATACCGCTCACAAACCATAACAGTGCAGATGCTCTGTGCGCCTGCGCATTAGGTCCTCTTCAAATTATAGCTAGTTCTATCAGTGTTTGTTGTTTCAGACTTCGCCACACAGCATCTGGCAACGACATTACCATGGGCGAGTACATTGATTATTTGTTCAATCAAAAGAAATACAACCACTAGACTACTGAGCCTGGAGCCTAGTGGAAAGCGTTTAGTGTAACATGTTAGTTTAATTAATTTAATTATGAAGCGTGATCAAAACCTGTTTCTGTGTTTGATATTAGAACTACGTTCTTTATTTGGATTCAACAATAAATCTCTTTTCTAGAATTCTGTTTGCTTGGATCCACACATTTACCTGACGTCACTGTCAACATAAGTTAGAGACCATCTTTGCTGCATGTGCCATGATGACAACAAATGCAGCAAGCTTGTACTAACAAACAGTACGCGACGATTATTATGTTTTCACCAAAGTCAATACACGTTTTCAATTATGACGCTTTGTTCCACAATATACAGTACAAGCCCGTGATGTCTATATACAACACTAATCTGTCACTTATAATGCAACCTGCAGCTCTGCATAGCTAGCTAACTGAAATGCACAGCTACAATACAACCAACCATCTACACTGTACAAACTATGGCAGTGACCAGATCCTGCTGGCAACACTAATGACATTATAGCAAGTCAATACTCTACCAAGTTGCTCTTACCAACGGACAAACACCAACAGCATGAAAGCACTACATATGACTGAAATTACAAGGTTGAAAGGCACTATTTCTGGCCAAATGAGTGTGAGATAGCGAATATGGAGACTGCAGCACAAAGGGATGAGCAGAAGGCACCAAGCTTATAGGTTGCATTGACATAACAGGTTGAACACATGAATCAGTCAACTGAGGGGCAGGATTAGCAGGACGCTCCAATAACAACATGGGATCGACATCTAAAACAGTACCTGAGGAAGTTGGCTGCAAAATATGAGCTGAAGGAACAGCAGGTTGTGTTGACCAACCAAGTTGGAAGTGAGGATCCCTTCTGCTTTGCCATACTCTGCTACTTCCCAGTGAGTTACCAAAGGGTGTGTGCTGCATAGGAGATGCAACAGAACTTGGAGTCGTCGCTGATGGAGTTATGATTGAAGGGACATGTCGAGTCATGCCAAATGTGTTCTCTAGAGAAGTTATGACTGGAACCGAGTGGACATGATGTAGAGGATGAATGGGAAGGGTATGGCCCGATGATGTATGGCCATCGGACACAGAGAACACTGCTTGTCTGACTGAAGAACATGACATTCCAGGTGCCATCTACATAACACAACTGTAAGTATCACCCTCTACCAGATTCACACACAGACAGGCATATAATACAACAATATAAACTACCACTTCCTATGTTCCAGCTACGTTATTTGAGGGGTTGCGACACCCTGCCTACCTTCCCCGCGTCCTGCCCGAACGTTGGGAATCCTCCAGTGCCCTGCTCAAATATATTGAGGCATCTTCACAACGAGAACCACACTACAAAGACTGCACAGTGAGCCAGTGACTGTGTTCTGGAGGGTCAGTTACATGGTACAAAACTGCTGCAAGTTACATTCTAAGGTAGAGATATGTGACCTGCACAAACAAAGCTACTACTACACATGCGTTTAGAATTCATACCGTCACATCGAGTAAAAGGAAAGGGAGTTGGCAAAGCAGGGGAAGACCACCAAATCGCTACTAGCATATTTAGGATATATATCGGCGTTGCACACAAATTTACCAGAAACTGGTACATGTATCCTTCTCTCCTTACATCAACTACACCACAGACTGCCGAGTGAAATTCAGATTCCAGCTCGGACAAGCGAGAGACACTCAACTCAAGCCAAGCTTAACAAAGACATCAGACAAACAGCAAGAAACCACCACTTGCAACCACATACAGTTTTATTGACAAATGAAAGACTAGAAGATCTTGGCTGTTCATCAGCACATAAGACAACAAACACAGACGCAGAATTGCAATGTTTTGTACATTCTAAGATCCATCAACTAAGCATCAACTGATATGGTCAAAGTAGGGTGAGTGTTTGACTATTAATTAAACTAAAGTCACCACAGTAGTGTACAAGATTCTGCCTGCTTGTGAGTTTGATGCTGATTCCAACTTCAATTACAATATAAACTCAATTTCATATAAGCTGGCAAAAACAAATCGCATGACTCAGTAAAGACTGCTCCACTTTTGATTACAAAGTGCCCTCCTTGGTAGTAAACCCTTTCCTGCCCAATTCAAATCCTAGCTGGAACACTGAAGTCTTATTAACATTTATCTATAGAAATACATGCACGCACGCATGCACGCACGCACGCATGCATGCATGCACACACGCACGCATGCATGCATGCACACACGCACGCATGCATGCACACACGCACGCATGCACACACGCACGCACACACACACGCACGCATGCACACACGCACGCGCGCACACACACACACACACACACACACACACACACACACACACACACACACACACACACTGTACAACATTTGTCTACACCAACACACAAACTGTGTACAAAGTACATACTGTGCAAACTACACATACCTGAAACTGCATTCGTTCAGCTGCAGGTGCCATGTCTGACACACAATCCTAAATCACACAAAACCAATATCAAGAAAGAATGCAAATATTCCACTACAGAATTTACTGTTACCCCAGCAAAACAGGGTGGACTTGCTGACACATAGCCCTCTTCATGCAAACTGACTCCAGCAATTGGGTCAAGACTATAGCAAAAAATCATTAGAACCAACACCTTGTTTGCAACCCAACATAGTACTGTGTGTGATAACACAGAATCCGAGCAAAGGATCACCTGTGAGGATGATGATGTAGTGTATATCCGTTAGACTCTCTGCGATGTCTCAGATGATCTCCTAGTCCACCTCTAAAGCCTCTCAAAGAAAACTGACGATCCACTTGCACTATTTCAGCTGCTTGTGATCGAGGACCATTGACAGAACTACAGTGTAGGTGTTTGCTGGCTATTGTACTCGTATGAGGTGCAGCTTGGATGAGAGGAGGTGGTGGTCGCAAAACACTTGACTGATGTGCAACGTTCAGATCACGTGTGCGATGAACTCCGCGAGACACCAACTCCAAAGGGCCAATCATAGACTCACCAGCTGCAAGCAACCACACCACAGTGAGTATAAAAAATCTCAAAACTAACTCTTTTGACTCACCGAATGAATAGTTGTCTAGACCAAGAGAGGTAGAATGCAATTGTGCTGGAGGTACAGAAGAATGCAGAGATGATGTAGAAAGACAATGAAATGAGCGGTCACAACAAGAACACTGGGTAATATCGACACTGAGAGAATGAACAGGTTGTGTTGGTTGCGTACACACTTGCATGTGCTCCCAGCTGGAAATGACACTAGAAAGCAATGAATATAAAGTTTTACACAACCAACTGCTAGATCATTGGACTAATTCATGATCTACTGGAATACTGGAACCCTGATAGCACGTTATGAGTGCTGTTTTAGTTTTGTATGTCTACCTATTACTGTATATAAGGAACATACTAGCAACAATTTAGCAAAGAAGTTTGTTTCTATGCCATCCTCTCCTGTGGTTTGTTGCATACACATACCATACTATACTCAGTACATTTGCTTACTTTGGACAATATTGGAAATATTGGAAATGTGACATAGTGAGAAAAGGATGAGCCAATGCCTCTTCTGGTGTACATCGTTTGTCAGGATCAACTTCCAACATCTGCTTGATGAGATCCACAAACTCATGTCTAGAACATACCTTACAATTTCAAACCGTGTGTTCTCTAATGTCTCTAATACTCAAACAATCTCACCTGTCTGCTCGTTCTGCAAACAACTGATTTCCTTTCAAATCACTAGGAATACCAATCTACAACAGCAGAGGAAATTTCACTATACACCGAACATGTAACTGAAATCCACTACAACATCATAGTCGCAGAAACAACACAACACATTTCAATAGTGTTATAGCCAGGAATTCTTGCCAACTGGCAATAATGAGGTCACACTTCGTCACATGGCAGTTATTACATCAATTAACTTCAATGAATATCAACTAGCAGTCATTATGATCAATAAATAAAAGCAAATTACGCCATCAACAACCAGGTTCTCTGAGCTACCCAGTCATCTACGCCATAGAAGCAGCAATCAAAAATTTTGGCATACTGTTGCAAGTTGCTCCAATCAAAATTCAGAAATGAATAACAATTTTGGATAAAGAACAGCAAGTATCACTGCCTGCATTCAGCACCATAAAGAAAAATAAACAAAAAAAAGAGCTTTCTTGTTTCATGTCCATATGTCAAGGCGACAGCAAAGGTACAAGGTACGATGACAAGACCTTTTGTGACCAGATATGGGCACACCTTCCTGGTATTTCTTGCTGTTCCTGAATGTTTGTTGAACTAAAAACTCAGATACTATATTAGGGAGCACTGCTCCCCATGTGCAATCTGATCACTTTCCACAATGAGCTATTACTGTCTAAACATAGAACTTAAATTTGTTATTATGCAAAACTTATTTCAAGCAACTATATCTATCTAGTTAATTACATCCATTCAATTTCGTGCAAAAATTCTACTGCATTAACATCAATGCAAATTAGCCAGGGCGTATAGCCACAACATCATCTCTTCATCATGCACCACTTCACTACTCCAACTACATCTCACCTCCACCATTTCAATAAGATCCTTGAAAAGATACTTTCTTGCTTCTTTAGGCTTCACTTTGTTCTCCATCTGGTAAAGTTCTGCAGACTGTCACAAAAATACAAAACATCATAATTTACTATTGATTCTTACATCTACACAACAGAACACAACACAAGTACTTGAGCATACCTTTAGAACATGTAAGCCATTCGAACCAGACTGAAAGAACTTGGAAACTTTTGTTGATCTGTTTAGCATTTTATCAGGAATAGAGCCTCTGGCATCCACAATATATCTAATCTACAAAATAAAAATAAAAATAAAAAAACAAGTTCATCCACCAAAATGGCTAGCAACACATACTTGATCATATTCACTAGATCCTGGAAACAGAGGCCAACCAAGAAACAACTCTGCTACCACACACCCAAGAGACCACATATCAATAGATTCACTGAATGGCAGCCCAAGAATAATTTCAGGAGCACTGCAAAACCACAAGATAATCAGACGTGTGTTTAAGTTTAAGTTAGAAACCCATAAAACAAGTTTCCTATCAGTTTCAAATCTATGAGTAGACTGCTGTCAACTCCCATCTTATCTCACATGTCATGCATACTAACAAGTTGCCAATCTAGAACTACGGAAATTAATAGAAATTAATTTCAGTAACTGTTTGTTCTACACAAACGTTGCGCAGAGACAGTGTGAGCTGTGGATACATTGCTATGACTAACATGAAATGTACTGTGCAATAATCTAAGCGCTGCATACAGCTACAAGAGACAAGAATGCTCATGTCATGCTTCCCACTGTACCCTCCTACATACCTGTAATCCAAACAACCTGCCACCCCAAAACAACACAGACAACAATTTCCCTCAAAACGTCAACACACCGACGAACGATTGTTCACACAACATAAAACGACAACTTGTATCGAAGAACGGTAGGATGCAACGAAACGAAGTAGTTTCAGTGCCAAAGGGCGTGTAATGGCGCTATCCACCCACACACGCATGCTTTAGTATGAAGGGATGGCGTGTAGCCACCAAAACAATAAGCGCGTCATTTCTCGCCGTCTTCACTCAATAGATCAGATTGACACACTAGAGCAACAGCAACAACGGGAACATATAGCAACGAACTCCACTCCCATGGGAAGCGGCATATTGTCTTTGCAGACCGCACACCTCAATTGCCTACATGCGCCTCATTACACACTTGCAAGAGTGTAGCAATACTCACCGGTAATAGCGGCTTTGGAGATACGTTGAACAGACAGTTTTTGTAGCAAACGTTGCCGAACCAAAGTCGATCACCTTTACTCTGAATGGCAGTCTATCGTGATCAACCAACATGATGTTTTCTGGCTTCAGGTCGGCGTGAATAATACGCAAGCTCTTCAGCTTGAGAAGAGTGGTGAGCACCTGCAGCAAGATAGGGCGGATGTGTTTCAACGGCATTGGCTGGAACTTTGACTGTTTGAGGAAATCGTAGAGGTTCAATTGCAACATCTCAAACACTAGACATGTGTGTCCGTTGTGCTGGAAACAATCGTGAGCTCTGACGAAGTTGAACGCGTCCGGATTCTCGTTTCCCAGTCTTGAGAGTATGTTCACCTCCACCTGGCCTTGTCGAGCATACGAGGCGTGATTCTTCAAGATCTTGACGGCGACCAGCTCGCTCGTTTCTTGTTTCCAACATTTGACGACTTGGCCGAACGTTCCTTTGCCCAAATACTCGAGAACTTGATAGCGCGATGTAGCCGAATACAAAACTTCGTTTTGCATTAGCTGATACTCTCCATCCTTGCGACAGGCGGCGCTAGATTTCGACGTTTGCTCGACCTTGACGGCCTCACGTTGCATTACAGGAACATCATAGCTCGCCATTCGACCGAATCTGAGAGGGCGCTAAACAAGATGAGGCGCTGCTAACGACCAGAAGAGAATGAATGTACGCGTCGGATTATCTTCGCATGGTTTGCCCAATGTGCTAATTGTAGACGCTCCCACCTGTCTTAGTGTATGACATCACGGGATGCCGACAGCCAATCAGCATCGAGAGTTATCAGAGCTGGCTAAGAGTCCCGACATTCATAGTCCCAATGGGAATGCGCTTATTCAGCCTGTCTGGATGTTAGCATTCGTATCCAATACGTTCAAAAAATTTGTCCTTGTTACTTCTTTGT